>NC_080097.1:32862822-33162822 GCF_950005125.1 Chionomys nivalis | reverse complement strand
TCATTATAGAAATCATATTATGAAATATGTCTTTATTGTTCATTTACTTATTTATTATTTGCTTGTTTGTGTTTGTTAAGGGGGTCTGATGATGTAGTACTTGCTATCCTGGGACTTTCTAGATAGATCAGGATGGCCTTAAACATACACCTGCCTTCCAAGTGCTGGGATTAAAGGCAAGGATTACAGCCCCTGAAATCTTTTAATTGTTTTACATTCTCATTTCTTCTCTTATTGTGCCGTTCCCCATTGTCATGCCACTTCTGGTTAAACTTAACATTTATTCTTTTCTATGGAGAATTACTGTTTAAAATTTTACCTTTGCCCCACTGGAATGTCTACGAATAAATGAACAGTGGAATAATTATCTGTTTACAGGTCTCTCCTACATGCTGTTCATTTACTGGAGAAGGAAGCCTTGGCTTTCTTGGTGCACTTACTAATTTTATGTGTCAACTTGACAACTCAAGATGTGCCTACATTAAATCTTGTTTCAGGGAGTGTCTATGGGTTTTTCTGGACCAGCAATTGAATGAATCAACAGTGTAGAGAAAAAGAGTGTCTTCACTAATACAAGTAGGCATCACCTGACCCATTTAGTATCTGGCTAAAAAAGGGGGGTTATGAGATTTTCACTACTGCTGATTTTACTAATTTTGTTGATTTGTTATGTGTAATTAATGCACACTGTACCTATTTGCATATTGATGAACTTAGATTACTGTGTACACACCAATGTATGAATGTCATTTTATGCATGCTATATTACAATTTATATATATATATGTATATATACATATAAGTATATAATAATATATACATAATTTCCCTTCAAACCATTTCTTACATTATATTTCATTTTAATTCATGTACTTTCTAAAATATTGTACATTGTTACTAAATAATGTGTTTCTAGGGTATTTTAAGAGCTCTTCTAGTCTTTTGATCATTTCTGCTTTCAACGTATTAAATGCTGTCTTTAAAATACAGGATGATCCCCCTGAGTCTACATGGAGAGCTGAGTTTCTGAAATTGAAAGAGTATGTATGATTTCTATCAAGAGCACTGCTGCATGTGAATCTCACAGGCATGAGGAAGATTAACTGGAAACGCAGTGTGGGGCACAGGCATCTGAGGAGCAGTAAGAGCTCATACTTGACCTTTTGAGGTTCTTGGGGGGATTGAAGTTAAAGAAACTCCAGGTGGTCTTCAGAATCACTTGACATTTTCTGTAAGTGATGGACCAAACCAAAGGGAAAAAAAAAGCCAGAAAAAGTCAGTAAAATAAAGTTTCATTTCACCAGTTTATTGAATATATTTATTTCATATACCTCTTTGGCTCAACAATTTATGAAGCTAAAAGGCCTCCTGATGTCTCATCACAACAATTAACACGGCCTCATTTTTCTCAAAATTTACTTTAGTGTCTTTTGCTTCATGTTACTCTCAGAGCTTTCTCAATCCCAAAGTCTTAATGATTATGTCTGTGTTGATGACCTAAATCTTTGTTACCAACCCAATATTTGTCCTATAGGTGTCTGTGTACTAGTGTGTGTGTGTGTGTGGGGGGGGCTTGGATAGAAGGTAGATTTCTGGAGGTGGGTTTTGACAGCATTTTATGTATAGCCAAGACTTGACTTAACTCTTGATTCTCCTTCTTCCACCTCTGAAAAATGATGAGCTACGAGGAATAAACCATAATGTCCAGCTCAAGGCCATATATTACATGTCTGCTTTTAAACTGCCTCTTTCATATATCCATTTCAGTACTGTATTGGTACCCAAACTCTTCTCTCTCTCTATCACTATGTAGCCTAAGTTTATCACCAATTCTTGATAAGCCCACTTCAACCTCCTGAGCTCTAGGATTGTATGGTATGAGCAATGAGTGACTTATGTTCTCCTAATATAAGTATATTAGTTTCTGTCAACATAATTAAATCTGCAATTTAATGGGCTCACTGTGTTTCTTTGATAATCCTTTCTTTGAGGAGTTTGCCAACAAAGTCTTCTAAGAAAACAAAATAAAACAACAGATGCAACTTACAATAGAAGCTGATAAGCCATCTTTAATATATAGTGGCAGTAACCGGCAAACTGTCCCTAAGTCTAGTTTATATCACACAATAAGAACTATATATAACTAATTATTGTATTCAATAGAGTCTTAGACTTCCTTTATACTTGTGGCTGACTAACAGCAAACTGTAGACCAGGTCTCCAGAGAGCTGTCTTGACAACTAAATAGTATGTATGCCTAGTTTTTTATTAAGGGAGAATTAGTTAAGGATGGTGCCTAAATATTTACTATTCATACAGTTGCTGTATTATTTATTGTAAGGCCTGAAGAATTATGTAACATCACCATGAGAAATGATTATTTTGTGGGGCATTGTGCTTAGGCAGAGTCTCAGGAATATGGGCACAATTTTGTTAGACATTGGTTTTCTTGAATATTTTGTTGAGGATGATGCATCAAGATCATTCTTAAATTTTAGAATATTGTTTGAACAACCAAATTGAATAACTGGAAACATCTTGCACAATATATATCAAAGCATAATGCGAGCATGCTAAATTCTAGATTTTCATCTGAGATTTTATTTCTTCACTAGCCATAATGCAGTGGTGAGCTCCTCCAGGAAAATAAAAATTGCCAATGAATTTTGGTCTCTGCCCCATTAAAGTCATTATATAGTTTCCTTTAAGACTTCAGCACTGATGAAATAGACAGATTATGGTTACTTGTCTATTTGTCTTCTTCATCTACTGTAAAAACTTGATTTGTCCTTTCTTTAATTTAAAGAAAGAGAATTTTCCTGAATGTACATCATAGAAGTAAATGTTAAGCTTAATATTAATTAATTAATTTTAATTTAAAATTGTCTCTATGACACCAAAACCATGATTGAAATATACCCTCTCCTGTTTTTTTTTTTGTTTTTGTTTTTGTTTTTTTTTTTTTTTTTTTTTTTTTTTCAGAGCAGTACCAAGATAGTCTCTGGTAGTTTCCCTTTCTCAGTTGTCAATTACATATTAATAATGACTATGACTGGACTCAAGTGAAAAACCTCCTTCTTATATAGATATATGAAAACACTGTTTAGCTTATATAAATATATTCTGTCTATTGACACCAATTGGAAAAAAATTTAGATGCAATCATATTGACAGTTTCATCTTCTTACTACCTACTTTTTCCATTATAATTAAAAAAGCTTCCAAAGTCCAACTTTCCCTCAATACCATTGGCATCCTGACTGTCAGATCCTGAAACTACAGTTAACAAGCCTGACAATATATGTTAAAATCTAGAGTGAAATCTATCCTCTCTCATACTCTTCAATGGTAAAAGAACAGTGTGGAACACAGGAAGGCATGTTGCACACACTACAGTAAATGCACCCACATAAGAAATTTTATAAATCAGCTTGGGCTAAAGAGGATGCATGTGTGCTCTGGATAGAAGCATGAGACTGTTTTGTAGGGTTTCGGTCAGGATGAAGCAATTAAAAAATCGTACATCTTGTGTACTTTAACTAGACATCATACCTTCTTCGCAGTTCATCATACCCATATACGGCTACACTGTTTTTATATCATCATGTTCTTTCCCCTAAATAAACAAATGTGTGACATCTGACTATTGCTATGAATAGTGTTCAATCACAGAAAACTCATTAGATGAAAACAATTGCATTGGGTTTTATATGATACTAAATAAAATGCAATTTTCAATGTAAATATTGTTGGGAGATATTCAGATGACAATGATGTAAAGATATTTAACCCCTGCTCTCTTCACAAACACCCAGCAGGCATTTTTACTGCTTCCTAACTCTTAAGACAAATGTTGAATGTTTTGAAGTAACACAACTGCTGTGTTAGGTTATATATGTCTACCTGCATCAATCCATTCAGGCTTCTGTAACATAATACCACACCCAGAATGGTTTAAATAGAGCAGAAGCATATTTCTCACAGTGCTGAATGTATAGAAGCTCCAGAAAAGGCTCAGGATATTTGTCACCGGATAAAGACTAACTTTCAAGTTTATTTTTGTTATATCTTCATATTATGGAAGGTGAAGGGAACTCTATGGAGCCTCTTTTTGAAAGACACTAATCATATTTACTCTATCCTCATGACCTAAACACCCCACCGAAATCCTATCTCATCTCATGATTTTATATTATCAGTGTATAGGATTTTGACATATTTATCTACTGGATGGGTATAAGCATCCGGTCAACTAAACGGACTTAGACGTACTTGTGATTGTAAGAGGACCCATAAGAGAAACTTCTGTTGCTACTGATAATCACTACTCTACTTCAACTGGTTATTATTATCATGTCATGATTTTATTTGATTGAATTAATACATTTTCATGTAGTTTCAATGTTTTCCTTCCTTTTCCAGAAGTTAGGCCAAACATCCTGCAACTTTTTATCAGGGACTACAATTTAATAAGGAAGGAAATATGTACTATTTTTCCTCCTCTTGCAAACTTATACAAGCCTAGCCTTCTTCTCCTCTAAACCCAAGACCAACAACAACCTTGAATGAAACCTAGTTCTTCCAGGTGATTTGCTGACTTCTGTATTGTAGGTAAGGTAAAGCTATAATCTATAGTATGGAACTTGAAACCCCTGCATTTGCACTGGAAACCTATAGCAATCAAGAAGCTTTTTTCTTCTCTGGGAGTGAAGGGTGGGCCTTGCCCTTCAGGAGTCCTCTGTTCTGTCTAGAGTGAAATATCCTCATTCTTCTTGTATCATGGGATTTGAAGGAAAGTCTCTCCACTCCCATGAAGTACCAATTATGTATACCTATGGTTATGCGGCTACATGTCTTCTAACATTTTTCTACTTTAATTCTTAATTATGGTTCCCTGTGGTGGTGCTGCTAGCTCTCTTAACATAGCTCATCTGAGAATAAATTTGAGTCAGTCTCTTTCAATGATCCTGCTTATTAAATCCTAATAAATAGCTGTGGTGTTTTGTTTTTTATTTTTCTTGGTGGAGAGGGAATATATATTGGATGCCTCAGTTGCTGACTATGATGACTCCTCATTGTTAAATTCAAGACCCGGGGCAGCCTTCCAGTCACACCATCATTACCTCCCTCAGTTGTTACCACACAGGGAGGCAAGTGTTATAGTGTTATTCTTTACACACACACACACACACACACACACACACACACACATATATATATATATATGCATACACATTTATATATATATGGGGAGGAGTAACACACTGAAGGTTAGAACATTAGAATGGTCCAGAATGGAATAACCTTTGCAGGTTTTCAGACTGCTGAGATTTTTTTCATATTTTTATGTAAACATTTTCTTATAGGTTATTTGAGAAAAGATAGAACCATTTAGTTTTTTACATTCAGTTAATGTGGAAAGAGGTAAAATTAAGGTCAATCATTCATTTGGTGAGTATTTTCCTGCGTGGGGGAGGGGGCAGACAAACCAAACAGACACTTTAGTATCTCGGCAAGGCCAGGGAAGTCATAGTCTTGGGTTAAACAGAACTTCAAAGAATTCCTTACAGGAATAAATATAAATGAGAGAGAGAGGGATACACAGGATATGAATAGAGGGACCTTTAGCATGTCATTTGAAATGGTCACTGAGGTCAAAAACTATGAAGGTAAATATTTGGCATGTTAGAAAATTTTCTATCCTTTATTTGTAAAATTGTTAAAATGAATAACAGTAAGTATGTTTCAAGACTGACTTTGGGATTGCTAAATAATAAAGCAATCTTTGAGGAACTATGGAACACTTTGACACTCAATCTGTACTGTTCTAGCTCCTATTGAAAATGAGGGTATCTTACCCTGCACATTATGAGAGATTTATTCTACTTAAAGGAAACAAGAAGGAACACTGTTGTTCCTTGCATGTCAAGAATCATCTAATTGAATATTAGAAAGCACATTAAACTCAAGCATTAAACCCTGAGTTTATGAGGGAGAACAAAAACGAAGATCATATTGTATTTTCTACATTTCCAGGAAAAAAATATGAGCTAGGACTTTATTAATATAAAGATCCTAACGATTGAAATTCTTCAAATTAGAAGCATTTCTAAATTATTTGATGTTTTTTCTTAAAGAATCTTTATATCATTAAAATGAATGTTTCGGGATGAATTACCTATAAAAATGGTTTGTTTTGGTTCATGATTTCAGATGCTCCTGACGATGTTCCAGGGCATGACAGATTGGTCCTGTTGCTATGTGTCTTTGGAAATGCAGTCCTGGGTGGAGGACATGTGATAGAGCAAACATCACACATCACAATACAGGGGGTTTCTGTCTTATCTGTGGTGTGGCAGCTTCACCTGAACCTGATGCTGTCTCCGTTGATGACTATGATTTCCCAAGGCTGAGGTAAAGGTAAGGGGCAGCCTTTCAACCTCACCTCCGCCTCTTCTGCTCCCCCAGCTGTCACCACACAGGGCACAGGGAGGCAAATGCTGTTGTTGTTCTTTATTCTAAGTCTCTTTTTATTTTATGAAAAAAGACTCAGGAGTCAGGCGCCAGGCTGAAAGCCTACAAGCTCAGAGATACAGAGAAAGCAGCTGGCTGACTTTTCTCCTCTGATGTCATCTCAGGAAGAGGACTCTCCTCCATGCCATGTAAAAGAAAATTTCTCCAAACAGATGTCCCTCCCTACTACTTTCTCTCCTCTCTCTCTCTCTCTCTCTCTCTCTCTCTCTCTCTCTCTCTCTCTCTCTTGACATTCCCCTTACACTGTATGGTTACACTTCACACTTCACTGACCTAACTGTTTGCTTGCTTTGTGGTTGATTTTATTTAAATAGTGCCATCTTGGGGTTCACAGAGTGATCAAATGTCCTGCCATACTTATCTCATTTTGTCTGAATAAAAAGGAAAAGGTTTTACGTGTAACAGAGTGAAACTTTTATAACAATAAAGCTATTTTCCTACGTTTTCTATAATGTCCAGCACGGTTATTTTTGGCAGATTTAGAATTAAGTATTTCTGAGTTCAAAGTTCTGTAAAGTGTTTCTGTCAGTCTCATATGAGCTCAGCAATTTGAATGTCCTGTGCAGTTTGTAGTCTGAAGCTGATCTTTGTGTAGTGGTACTGTTAGGAACAAAAATCCTAAGATGAGTGACGCCACCAGCCCATAGGAATGCAATTAGGTCAGATCAAACCACATGAAAATTCCCATCCTTTATTAAACACGGCACTCTAGGGTAGCTGGATGCGTGGTGGGGAGACAGGAAAGCAGGGAGCACATGCAAACCTGGAACCACTTGTTTCTCCTCTGGGAGCCCACTTAAATACACTGTTGGTGTGGTCCTGACCTGGCATGCTGGGATTTGTAGTTCAGACCAATGCAACGCCCAGGCCAGGGGGCTGGGATGGATACCAGGGGCTGGGGTTACACTCCTACCTTAACAGGTACCACCATAATTGAGGTAGATTGTCATTGCATGGCCCCATCTTCCTGGAGACCTCAAAGATGTTGACTGTTTTTGCGCAGAAATGCGAGCAAATGGGGCTGGAGTTGGGAAATAACACTTGGCCAATTTACTCTTTTCCTGAGACATTTTCTCTGTCCTTCTTCAGATGTCTCCATATTCCTTAGTTGGATGCCTTTCTTCTTTTGTAAGGCCAAAAACAAAACCTTGCCCCACCCCTAAATTTCAGGAGTTCTTTTTTTTGGTCCATTACATATTTGCTAAAGCAAAACATTATTTTGACAGCCAAAAAATGATAGGCATTATTACTTCTATTAATAAATTGAGCATACAGTAAACAAAACAAATAGGGTAAACATTTTGAGTCCTATATAGAAAATATCTCTATTACTATCTAAAGAGATTAGATTTTGCTAGCAACTCCACAAACACAAACTGGAATATAAGATTAGACGATACTCTGGCGACATTATGTTGATCAATAGTAGGCACTTACTACAAGTTGTAATGCTACAAAAGAAAAAAAAAACATTTGCCAGATTTTATCAATTGTTTTCATTTATCAAAATAAATAACTACTTCTCTAAGGATCCTTCACAAATTTAAGTGTGTGTATGTGTGTGTTTGTGTCTTTGTGTGTGTCTTAGATTTGTTTATCTCATTAAAAGTTTGATTAAATAGTCACAATGTTAAAACACTAATTAAAAATATTATATGTAGATATATGTTATGAACAATTTTGTCAAAATTGATAAGCTAATTATGTAATACAATGTTAATGATTAAAAATAATTACCACTTACCATTTTTTCAATAATTTTAAGCAACTGCATTTATTATTGAGTCAGTAAATCTTCTGATTACTGATAGACTCATATCAGTAAGTCCAGATATGTAAGTCTATTTGCATATTCTCCATGGTCATAATACTCATATTCTTTAAAAATTTGAGATTATGGTTTCATTGAAAGATCTATTTGACAAGAACTTTAAGTCTTTGAAGAAAGAAATTGAAAAGGACACCAGAAAATGGAAGGATCTCCCTTGCTCTTGGATTGGGAGGATCAACATAGTAAAAATGGCAATTCTACCAAAAGCAATCTATAGATTCAATGCAATCCCCATCAAAATCCTATCAAAATTCTTCACAGATCTGGAGAAGACAATAATCAACTTTATATGGAAAAACAAAAAACCAAGGATAGCCAAAACAATCTTATACAATAAAGGATCATCTGGAGGCATTACCATCCCTGACTTCAAACTCTATTACAGAGCTACAGTATTGAAAACAGCTTGGTATTGGCATAAAAACAGAGAAGTCGACCAATGGAATTAAATAGAAGACCTGGACTGTAACCCACAAACCTATGAACACCTGATTTTTGATAAAGGAGCTAAAAGTATACAAAGGAAAAAAGAGAGCATCTTCAACAAATTGTGCTGGCAAAACTGGATGTCAATCTGTAGAAGAATGAAAATAGATCTATATCTATCACCATCACAAAACTCAAGTCCAAATGGATAAAAGACCTCAATATCAGTCCGAACACACTGAACCTGATAGAAGAGAAAGTGGGAAGTACTCTACAACACATGGGCACAGGAGACCACTTCCTATGTATAACCCCACCACCACAGACATTAAGGGCAACATTAAAAAAATGGGACCTCCTGAAACTGAGAAGCTTCTGTAAAGCAAAGGACACTGTCACTAAGACAAAAAGGCAACCCACTGACTGGGAGAAGATCTTCACCAACCCCGCAACAGACAAAGGTCTGATCTCCAAAATATATAAAGAACTCAAGAAACTAGACAGTAAAAGGCTAATCAAGCCAATTATAAAATGGGGCACTGAGCTGAACAGAGAATTCTCAACAGAAGAAGTTCAAATGGCCAAAAGACACTTAAGGTCATGCTCAACTTCCTTAGCGATCAGGGAAATTCAAATCAATACAACTTTAAGATACCATCTTACACCTGTCAGAATGGCTAAAATCAAAAACACCAATGATAGCCTTTGCTGGAGAGGTTGTGGAGAAAGGGGTACACTCATCCATTGCTGGTGGGAATGCAAACTTGTGCAACCACTTTGGAAAGCAGTGTGGTGGTTTCTCAGGAAATTCGGGATCAACCTACCTCTGAACCCAGCAATACCACTCTTGGGAATATACCCAAGAGATGCCTTATCATACAACAAAAGTATATGCTCATCTATGTTCATAGCAGCATTGTTTGTAATAACCAGAACCTGAAAACAACCTAGATGCCCTTCAATGGAAGAATGAATGAAGAAAGTATGGAATATATACATATTAGAGTACTACTCAGCAGTAAAAAACAACAACTTCTTGAATTTTGCATGCAAATGGATGGAAATAGAAAACACTATCCTGAGTGAGGTAAGCCAGACCCAAAAAGAGGAACATGGGATGTTCTCACTCATATATGGTTTCTAGCCATAAATAAAGGACATTGAGCCTATAATTCGTGATCCTAGAGAAGCTAAATAAGAAGGTGAACCCAAAGAAAAACATATAGGCATCCTCCTGAATATTAAACTTCGTCAGGCAATGAAAGGAGACAGAGACAGAGACCCACATTGGAGCACCGGACTGAAATCTCAAGGTCCAAATCAGGAGCAGAAGGAGAGAGAGCACGAACTTTCTCTCACTACTTGTCCTGTAGGATTGTATGGTACACCTGTAATATGCTTTTGTTGTAATATGCAAAAACTGTTTCATTTTCCTAGAGACCTCATGCTGTACTATTGTCAACTTTAATGTGCAAAGATATCCCTAATATAAGCATAACTTCTAAGAAATGAGTAATTACAGAGTCAGTCTTTTCAGAACTTAAAGCTGTTTCATTGAAATGCTGAATACGTATCTATGATATGATCCAATAGTTTAATTTTCTAAATCCTGAAAAATTTTATCAATTTATTTATCAATTTTACTTCTTGGGTACCTCTTGGGTTATCTCCTGCAGATAATGAAGTTTGGTTATCGAAAGAACAAGTAAAACATTTCCTTTGCTTGTTGCTAAGTAATAGAAAACTAGTTCTTCAAACTTTTGATATTAACATGTTGTTTCTTACAAAATTCTGAGCCTTCTAGCACATTTTCTATTAATAGAAGAGAAATTTCTTTGTTGCATTGTCCTGGAGGGCCTGGTAGACCTGTATGAAACCTGATATGTTTCATATACAATGGATGACTTCTATTTCTGCTTGCTTGTTGTAACAGAATAAATAGCAAAGTTATTTCTGAATCACTTGGAATAAGTTTCATGATTTCAATATGTAAAACAACTCTTTGCATATTGAAACTATGTAACGATATTAAGAAGTTCTAGAAAATCTAATAATACCATGAGAATAGGATATAACTCTGATTTTTGAACTGAATCATAAGGGATTTGGGTCACTTTTTAATTTTTTTCTTACTTGTAGTTTGCTTTTCCTGACTTATTTGCATCACTATAGCATGTTGGGACCCCAGAAACTGGTGTCTGTTTTACTATATGAGGAAGAATCCAATTACTTTATATATATATAAATATAGTGAAACTTCTCCATTTTGGGACATTTGTTGCTAATATCTCCAAAAAAAAAAAAAATTACTGCAAGCTCCTTGCCAATGTTCATTTTCTTCCCACAATGAGGCAATTTTAGCATTAGTAGAAAGGTACTACAATTTCTCCTGTGTCTATCCCTGCTAATAAACAAAGCCTCAATTATCCTTTCAAAATCAATTCAGAAACCTTTGCTATATATGTCTTTAGTTTTTACTCTTGTTTTGTGGTAAAATATCCTTTATAAGATATTCTTGGGACTGGAGAGATGGTTCAGAGGTTAAAAGCACTGGTTGCTCTTCCAGTCATCCTGAGTTCAATTCCCAGCAACCACATGGTAGCTCACAACCACTTGAATGAGATATGGCGCCCTCTTCTGGAGTGCAAGCATACATGCAAGCAGAACACTGTCTACATAATAAATAAATAAATAAATAAATAAATAAATCTTAAAAAAACATGTTATCTTTTCTGTGGGAGAATAAATAGAAGGTAAATTAGTTAAATACAATCAAACTTTTGATCCAAGTGGTCCACATATGTGTACTCTTATTTCTTTTCTACCAGAGCCAATTCTCTCTCAACCTTGGTTGATAATTTTGTTGGACTATTTAAGTTGTTAATACTTTTTAATATTTGAAATAAATTAATTAGCATTTGAGTAGTTAACTTAGTGTGGGCTATAGCCAATTTCTGTCTCCATTTATTTTTTTGAAAATTATTAAGAGTTTGTAACTGATGTCTCCTGATTTTGTTTCTGTGGTTGAATTTTCTGCAAGAATATTTTGTATCTTAGATAATTGATAAAATCCCTTTGTATTTTTTAGGAGCAATTTGTGTTGCCCCCAAAATCAAAATTCTCTTTACTTCATCAATCTTTTTAAAGGTATTTTTGTCTGAATTAGCCAGTAAGATATCATTATTATATTGATGAATTTTAGATTGAGGAAATAGTTTGCAAATTATTTTTAATGTCTGTTGTACAAAATATCAACACAAAGTGGGGCTGCTTGATATTTTTTGTGGAACAATTTTCCACTGATATATTTTAACAGGGTGAACATCATTATAAGTAGACAATATGATGGAAAAGATTTTTTTTATCCTGTTCTTGTAAAGGTACAATAAAATAGCAGTCTTTTAAATTAATCACTATAATAGATTATCCTTTAGATAATAAAGAAACAAAAGGGAATTTCTGGCTACAAATTACCCACTGACTGAATCACCTTATATAGCCCTTAAATCTGTTACCATTCTCTATTAAATTCATGACTACTGTATTTCATGCACTCAACCAATCTTGCTTTTTTTTTTTTTTAACCTGAGATAAAGTTCCAAGTCTGAGAAGCTGAAATATTAACCCCTTGAAGAGGCCAATCTGGATGCCAAGATTTTGCTGAAATTGTTGTTACATCTGTTTCTATGTCTACAAAATTTTCAATTTCAATTAGCTTCAGCTTTGGTCTCTGATCATTTACAGCAAATGTTTGTTTTCTGATCTTGCCAGAAGTCTTTGTTTTATCTATTGAAGCTCTTCTGCGCTTGATACATCCAGAGAAATATTGTTTTTAACAATAGGCAATAAAATCTTTGTTCTGTGGATGAGTTTTTTGAGATAGAATGATTGAGTCAAAATTGATATTGGGGTCTGTGGGAGGCCCCCTAAAGTAATTCTCAGTGGCAAAAGTTTACCTTGCCTGTCCATTATTGATCTGTACCCTTTAGTCCAATGCCTAGCTTTGCTACCCTTTATGCATACTACAGAAGACTAGGGTCTACTCTTTTTTTTTCTTTTAGAAAAAACAAAAACAAAAAACAAAAAAAACATTGTTTCTAGTAATGCATTGCCTAGAATCCCTTTTCAAATGACCTTGCTTACCACAATTAAACAATTAGCCATTTGACGTCTTTATTTTTCTCTAAACTATTAGAAATAACTTCTATTAGAGTAGTATCATAAGCATAAAATGCAATATCAGTTATATTTCTAATCAATTCATATATTGGTGAAGATCTTGCCTTTAAAGCCTAATCACTTTTTTGCATTTTCAAAACCCAGAAGTTTGATTGGTGCTTACCTGACTTTTCAATGTCATAATATTTTTTTTACAGTTACAATCAATCTTTGCAGAAAAAAAAATCACTGAATGCTTCTTTTGGGCCTTGTATAATTCGGTAAATGATCCCGCTCCCTTTTCTGATCTTGGGAAATATTAATACCTCTAGTCCTATTTTTTTATTCTATGATGCCAGCTTCCTCTTGCCACCATCTTTGCCTTTTTATCTGAGGACCATCTTTCAATATAGCTCTCGCCAAGTCTTTCTGGTATTTGTGGATAATTTTTCTTTGAGTTGCCCATAAATTTATTATCTCTTCAGATAGGGTGAATGCCTACTATATGAAATGACAACTTTCATAAAATTCCTATAATATTCCTTTTAATGTCTTTATTACTTTGGGGGTGTCTATTGTCTTCTGCTAGTTCTTGCATAGTAACTGGATAAACTAAGGCTGATTTTTTTAATAACCTTGCTTTGCACCACTTCAGTTTCATGATGAAGGGGCAAATTCTTCTCCAAATTCCTTTGTATGTGTCTGAATATCTTTCTTATTTTTATTTATAATTCTTTCTAAGGCTTGAATCTTACAAGTCAACTTCTCATTTTCGCCATAGAAAACTACTATGGTCATTAAGAACAAAATAGGAATTACCTTTTTTATAGTATTTATAATCAGCATTAGATCAATACCAGTTAAGTCAAATGTCTTCTCATTTTCTCATTATATTTTCAAGATATCTAAAATAGCACTATACTGGGTCCTTATGCCCTGCATCATGATATTTCCTATCCTTAATGTAGAAAAGTTTTTTTTTTAATTATACATAAGAACTTCCTAGGTGTTTTACCAAATCTGATGACTGCTCAGTTTACCTGCTGCTGGCATGATTTTTCATCATGTGTGTTCATGCCATGTTGTGGAGCACCAAATGCTGTTTTATCTGTGGCACAGCATTTGCACCTGACAAAACACTGCCTCATCTTCTGACTATGCTTCTGTAGCTGCTGCTACCTTGCTGCTGAGTTTTTGGACTGAGACAGCTTCCCATCTTTCTGCTGCCACCTCTTGTCTTTCTTCAGCTGCCTCCACATAGGGAGGAAAATACTGTTTTTGACTAAGTCTATATCATTTAGTTTACCAATAAAGATTTGGGAGTAAGATGTTGGGGTGAAAACCTATAAGCTCAGACAGGCAGAGAAAGCAGCCACCTGGCCTTCTTCTTTGACACCATTTCAGAAAGAGTGCTCTCTCCTATGCCACTTGAAACAAAACTCCTCCAACCAGATATCCCTTCCCTATCCTTCCTGTTGCCCCCCCCCCCACTCTTTTTGACCTCCTGACTTCCCCTCATTATCTATGGTTTCTCCCAAGGAGCTGGTTTCTTGCTCTACCACTTGACCTACTGTTGGTTCATTTTAAATAATGCAATTTCTGGGCTCATAGTGTGATCAAATATCCTGCAACAGGGAATGAAGGCAGATATACACATGCCCTCTGATGGCATGTTCAAATTATGATGACCTGCCACTCAACTTCTTCTCCAAATAATGCCACCTTGGGACCTAAAAGTTTAATATGAGATTGTGTAACATGGGGTAGTGGTGGCACATGCCTTTAATCCCCACATTTGGGAGGCAGAGGCAGGTAGATATTTGTGAGTTCAAGACCAGCCTGGTCTAAAAGACCTAGTTCCAGAACAGGCTGAAAGCTACAGAGAAACCCTGTCTTGAAACAAAAAATAGAAGAAGAAAAAGAAAGAGATAGTGTAAGATACCTAACACTTAAACAATACTGTGTTCCAAAGTATAAGTTGTCTTATTTTCTATGATAAAACTATATTGCCTTTTAATTAATTTTACCTTCATTTCTGTAATTTGTCATTCTTTAAATCATGATAATATTGACTCAATAATCTAAGAAATTAACTTTTCCCTGTAATCAATTTGTAATTGAAGTTGAAATTATGCCAAAACTGCTGATTAGAGATATAAATATAACCTGGGAATGACAGCTAGTTCATGTCTTTGCAACCAGCAATTTGGGAGTAGAGGCTCAAGAGTAACGATGAGTCTAAAGCCAGACTAGATTGTAAGACATCATCAAAATCAAAACTAAAATAAGTGTGAATAGCATCTTTCCCATGTATTTAGGAGAGTCACATTTTGCTTAGCCATAGGTATAATTTTTCTACTTCATATTTATTATATGTCTGAAACAGTGGCAATCTTTCTTCATTGCATAGAAAAGAAAAAAAGGTCAGTGCTGATTCTTGCATCTAGAAATTTTCCAAAAGAGAGGTTGTGGGGTAAAAGGAACACTCCTGCATTTCTGGTGGGAATGCAAGCTGGTACAGTCCCTTTGGATGTCAGTGTCGCAATTTTTCAGAAAATTAGGAAACAACCTCCCTCAAGACCCAGTAATACCACTTTTGGGTGTATATCCAAAAGATGCTCAATCATGCCACAAAAATATATGCTCAACTATGTTCATAGCAACATTTTTTATCATAGCCAGAACCTGTAAACAACCTAAATGCCCCTTGGCTAAAGAATAGATAAGGAAAATGTGATACATTTATACAATGGAGTACTACACAGCAAAAACAAAACAAAACAATAAAAAAAAATGACATCTTGAACTTTGCAGGAAAATGGATGGAGTGAGAAAACATCATTTTGAGTGAGGTAATCCAGACCCAGAAAGACAATTATCACCTATACTTACTCATAAGTGGTTTTTAAACATAAATAAAAGAAAACCAGCCTACAAACCACAATCCCAGAGAATTTAGACAACAATGAGGACACTAAGAGCGACTTACATAGATCTAATCTACATGGCAAGTAGAAAAAGACAAGATCTTCTGAGTAAATTGGAAGTATGGGGACCTTGGGAGAAGGCTGAAGAGGAGGGGAGAGGCAGGGAGGGGAGCAGAGAAAAGTGTAGAGCTCAATAAAAATCAATAAAAAATTTTTTTCCAAATGATAGTAAATACTGAATAGTGAAAAACTTTGGTAAGAGTAGGCTAAAAATATCTTCTTTCATATATGCTTTGTCACTAAAGTTGAGAGCATAGCATGTAGGTCTTTGTGCCAGTGGATTTTCAGAGAAACCAGGAATGTTAAGTACATAATATTGTGTTTCCTATGTGAAAGATGTAAAACCTGTTCTTCCACTGAGAAAGCTCTGTAATGGAATAGACTGGTGGTCTATACTGACTGTTGGTCCAGTTCATATCAAGCTCCTACAACTAGGACTTGAGATGGCTAGTAATCTAACTGACCCTTATAATCAGGGGTTCTCTTAGGTTGAAAAAGTGAGGGCTAATAGCCCAAATGAACTCTAGGCTATCTGTATGCCCAAGTCCAAGGCAGACCCTTAGACTTTTAAATCAATATAGCTAACATGTGTTTAGAACACATCTTTTTGGAAGAAATGATATGTACCCTGAGTTGAATTTCAAAGTAAATATGTTTTCTTGTACAACAGAGGTTCATTATACTAGAATTTTTTTCCAAACTACACTGGGGTTAAAAACATTGTGAATAAACTACCTGTTGTTAGACTTCCCGAAGTATGATCCAAGTTGATGAAGTCAATGTGCACAAGGTTTTTCTTCTTATCTCTTTATGTGCTTCTATTCTTCATAGGACACCAGCATGGCCCCCTTAACGTCAGGTATCTGTGGGCCTGTAACTTTCTTCTGCTACCTGGAAAACACACCTGACACTACTAGCCCTACCTTGATTCTTCCGAGTAACTTTTCAAAACTGAAATCATATGGAATATCCTCTGACAGCTTTTTTCTAGGATATATGAAACAGTAGACCTTTTGTTTTTCATATTGCTCCATATCCTTTTACAAAGTAGTACAAATGGTTTTAAGTACCATGGTAGCTGTTTATCTACTGAATTGATGTTCACTCTGAATTAGAATGTGCTTTCTGTGGAAAGAACTGAGTTCAGCTTGCTCATTTCTAAACTCTCATTATGCATCATAATGCCTTACCTAATAATAGTTGAAAGAATGAATCAATGAGAAAACCCGAAACTAAATGTAGAACTTGCTATTATTTTCTTCATACTACACATATTTACCCAATAGGTTAGGCTAATCATGTGAGCAACTTTTATAAGAGAAACACTTAATTTATCTGCACATAAAGTGCACTTTCTAATTCCAGAATGACTTTCAATTACTCCTGGGAGATTAAAGCATGAAGAAGCAAGTTTTGATCTTTAAATGCCATTATGTTAATCATTATCATAACTCTTTAGTACTCGGTGAGACCAAAGTGACATTAAATTAGCCATTGTACTGCCCTTAATGTATGAAGAATAAGTTGCTGGTATTAAGCATTGCAGAACTCTCCCAGTAGGGTATCACTCTTTTATTCAAAATGATTTCAGAAAATCAGTAGTGGATCAAACATTTACCAGTAATGTGTAGTTGCCTATGATTTTTGTTGTTGTTTATTGTGTGTGTGTATGTGTGTGTGGTGTTTGTGTGCATGTATGTTTGTGTGTTTTTAATCATACAAAATTTCCCATTCTCTAGCAGGGTTCTAATTGGCTAATGATAAAAAATGAAATACATATCATTCACTGAATAATATGATTACATACAATTTTAATACTTCAGGTCAAAAAGTAGTTTATGGCATTAGGATTAGTTGACAGACTTGAATTTCCTATATGTTACATCATAAAATGGTATTTTTATGAGTGGGTTTTTGCTACTAACATGCATTTGAAGATTTCTAGAGACTAAAACAAAAGACACAAATAATCTATTTATAAATATAGTAAATGTCAAACATAAAGGTAGATATGTAGTCCATGTCAATTTCATCTGGTTTCTGTTGGGACAGAGAAACCTTTCTAGGGCAAAGATTATACCATTTCGAATTTGGAGAGGGGAGTCATTAAAATGTCTACAGACTACTAATTCTAGCCTTCTAATCCTTTTTTAATGTTATATATCTTCTTGAAGTGCATGCTAGTTGTAAAAATGTGGGATGAGTCTGTGCCACAACAGGAGTGGTTTCACTGCTTAATGTGTGTATATAATATAGTAAGGTGATCGATCATATGATGTGCACAGCAATCATCGATATATTGCTTCAAATTAAATTTGCTCTCCAGTGTGCATACTCTGGGCAAAACAGCTTCAAGAATGCCATGTTTTAAAATAAGAGCAATTTTAGCTCTGTCAACAAAAGGCTCTGAAGATATGCTGCAAATGGGAAGGGCAGCCCATTCCTGGTTAGGGTATGTATTATTTGGCACTTTCCTGTTTTTTTTTTTTTTTCTTCTTCTTTTTTTTTTTTTTTTTTTTTCTATTTCTAGCAAAGTACAATTGCATGGGACATGTTTTCAGGCTCTTCTAGGAACCTAGAATACAAAGTATCATGGTCCACCCTGCACTTCTCCTCTCTGGCAGCCTTCCTGCAAACATAGAGATGCACACTATCTTGGTTTAGGTATAGGGACGTAAGGGTAGTACTACTGGAGAATGTTATAGCTTTATTCACTTTTTATTTTTTACTGAAAATTATGTTTTCTTTATTGTGTTTAGCTATTGTTCCTGTCTGTATGTCTGTGCAGGACATACTTGCTTGGTGCCTGGGGAGGTCAAGAGAGGGTATCAGATCCCCTGGAACTAGAGTTACAACTAGTTGTAACCCACCATGTTGGTGGTGAGAATTGAACATGGGTCCTCTGGAAGAATATTCAGTGAGAACCATAGAGCTATTACCTTAGTCCTACATTATGCTCTCTTATAAATAATATTTATTCTTCTCATAAATCTAGGGTGACGGAATGCATTAAGTCATTTTTTAATATTTTAATCTCCAATTTAGATACAATTCTCTGATGATCTGGAAATCATTGTTTACATTAAAATATCTCTACTTAAATTATTACTTGTCTGTCTCCTGATTTGCACCCAGACCAAAATTTTGACCATATATAATATATGAACTACATTAAAAAAATTTGCAAGTTTATTTGTAAATTTGTAAATGATGACAGTAGCTGGCATACATATTTTGTGATTGCTAAAACATCATTGGCCAGCAATCCAGCTTGGAATTATTAAACTTGTTATTTTTTCCCAAGAAGAAAACATCAAATTATTTAAGTTAATACTCTTTTTGTTTTATAGATAAAGTTAGTGTGGAAGTAGTTGTGTTCTTTTTGCATTTATATATAAACAATGATGATGATATTATTTAAGAGGAAGCATGAAAATAAACATTTTCACTTGAATAATATATGATTCTAAAGTCAGACATTTTGTAAATATATGTGCATCAAAGATATGGTGACTCACTTTGTGAGTCTGTGATATTCAGTTACTATTCTATCAAAGACTGGAAATGATGCATACAATATATTGGACTAAAATACATGGAGAGACATTTGAAAAATAGTGGTACAACTGATTCAAGATGCATTCTTATTTGTTTATTCATTTGTTTATTTTGTGTGTATGCATGTGTTCATGTGAGTATGTGAATGGGTGCACAAGGATGCATATTGTGTGTGTGTATGTGTGTGTGTGTGTGTGTGGTATAGAAGCTAGAAATTGTTTTATGACTCTTCCTAAAACATTCTCCTCCTTTATTACAGACATGGTACCACAGTGAACCTCCATTTCATCAATTCATTTAGACTGGTTATTGCCAAACTCTGTGGATCAACCTGTCCCTGTCTCTCCAACAGCTGGAATACAGATGTGTGCCACCACATTTGACTTTCATATGGGTTCTTGGGGAGGGGTCTGGCCACTTCTGTATCTTGAGGAGCATACATTACCCATTTTTCTGTTTACTATTGATAAACAATCAGGTTATCAGAAAGGGGCAATGTTATAATTAGATTATTTACTGCTGAATCAGAGTGTTGAAGCTTTTGAACAAACTTAATCCTCATCCTCAGGGTATAGACAGGAGTCACTGGCCTCTGGTTCTGTAGCTAGAGGCTATAAAAGCAACTGATTAAAAGTCTGGTTAGAAATAATTTGAATCTGTGTTGGAGAAATCTAGATGAAAAATTTATAAGGCAGGGTGTGACTAGGAGGATGAAGAAAGAATAAGAAAGGGGGTTAAGAAAGGTGATATTTGATTCCATTTTGGATTATCAGTGATCCACCGGCCAGAAGCACTGAGTTTTTCTTACATTTTTGGAGATCTGGCTGGTTTTCAGGTCTTGTCTTTTACTATATTTGACTGGTGTAAGTAGAAGCAACATTCTTCCCTGAGGAAGAGACAAAGATCACCTCCTTCAGTTGTTAGTAAATCTATTCCTCATTGATTTTGTAGCACATGTGGCAGCCAATGAATCTATTCGGCCCTGGAGGGTAAGGATGCCACCTGTTGGAGATCCTGGATGAACTGAGAGGAAAACTGATGGTAAATACCTGGGGACATAGTCAATCCTACTGCTCCAATAGTGATGCTGGTGGTTATACCAGGATTGCTAGAGAGAGCATGACCGGAACCACTATAAACCCCGTGGTGGGAGTCTGTAAGGGTTCTTCATCAGGTATTCCCTCTAGTTTTGAAAAAAGGAACCCCAGAGCATAAGTCCCCAGGCCATCCATTAGGCAGTGATACCTTTGAGTGCTGCAGAGAATTGAGGCATTGCGGAATTTTGGGCATAGAGGCTTAGTGGTAGCACTGTTAAGGAATTATTGCATTCTGCAGAATCCAGTGTGCGTCTAAAGCATGTTCCTGAGGAGTTAAAGCAGCCTGTGATATTAAAAAGAGAGATGTGGGAGAGATAAGGGGTGGTTGTAGTATTCGGCTTAGAGCAGTTAGCAAGAGGGAAGGCGAGAGAGCCTAATAAGACAATAGGTGAGACCACAAATGCTGATTGTGAGTTTGATTGAGGAGAGACACACAGCCAACATACTCCAAGGCGGTTAGGCAAATCATTATTCAATAAATACGCAGAGGTTGATGTCTGAACGAATAGATGGTGTGATAGGGATGTAGAATCAACATAATTAAAAAGGGGTGATATTTGGGTTGTAATATCTTTGCGGAACTTTGAAGAGTTTTGGATAACTTCTCTTGTGCTTATTCCTAGGAGTTAAGAGAATAGGCTGTGCACTCTGCATTTTGATTGTGCCTGATGGGCAGCTACAAAAAGTGCTATGGTAAAGTTTACTGATGACCCTGTCTCTCAGCTGGGGTGCCATGGGTCATTAATTAGAATAAAAAGATTGGTTATTGTTGTAGGAATTTGGTCCACTTAAAGAGTAGTATTGGGGTGACTAGCACTATTGGCGTGATCTGCTCAGGATATGTGACTGGATAAGAATGGAGGACAGGGCTCACACTCCCTCTTGACTTCCTCACTCCCTGGCTCAGTGACCTGGTCTAGAACATTCCTCACTCTTCCCTGGTGAATAAAGAGGTGGTGGTACTCTCTCATCCTATATTGTTGAGTGAGTTATTTCCATTCCATCTCTTAACAAAGAGACTTCTGTGGATTCTTGCATATAGGTCATTTGGTGTAAGATGTAGAAAGTCTTTCTGAATATGTACCATGTATCCTGCAGGACCAATAAAGGCAGCCTTCATAAGTCTTTAACCAATGTTGACAGAAATCTCTAGTTTAATCATCGAGAAAGCAAGCATGGGGTCAGGTGTTTTAGAAGTTGATGGAGAAGTTATAGGGACAAGTATCTAGTTTTGGCAGCCTTTTGATTACAGTCTCCAGACCCACCGTGCATGTGGTCTGGATTCAATCATTTAAGTGTGGGTTTCATTAGGTATAAGTTTCTGAACCTTTGATATCTTTACATAAAAAAGGGTGGAAATCTGAACATTTTTTATTACATTTAATCACTTTCCTATACAGTCAGAACTTTCACTTATGTGGCTTAATCATGTACTCACTCATAGGGGTGGTTTTTAAACATAAAGCAAAGAAAGCCAGCCTACAAACCACAATCCCAGAGAACTTAGACAACAATGAGGACCCAAAGAGAGACTTACATAGATCTAATTTACATGGGAAGAAGAAAAAGACAAGATATCCTGAGTAAATTGGGAGCATAGGGACCTTGGGGGAGGGTTGAAAGGGGGAGGGGAAAGGCAGGGAGGGGAGCAGAAAAATGTAGAGTTCAATAAAAATCAATAAAAAAAGAAGGAAAATTCTTTGATTAAAAAAAAGAACTTTCTTTTACCTTCAGAATTCACCTAAGATTTTATATCCTCAGACACTACTCACTTTCTTAGACTCCTGGAACTCGCTCATGGATTCACAGTCTCAGACCTTCACTAACATTTTTTAAGTTTTCATTGCAACTGGATTGTATTTTTACCAACAGTATGTCCTGGGCTCTCTTTAGAAATTTCAGTAGTGCCTCAAAGTGCCAAATCTCAATTTCTCTTTAAGATCCATTCATGTCTTTCTAAAACTAATACAACCTTGGTGACTCTCATATTACAAAGTTCAGCTGCCAATCTTAGGTACAATCTTTTATGAATACATGGAGGTGCAGCTTTAATGCAAGATTTGTTTAATATATCTCATAATAATCCCTGTTTTATGATTTTTGGTTTCATGACAGGAAATACCATACCAAACAATAACAAAACAGGTATAGGAATGAGGCCTGGTGAAAGACAGATGGACAAAGGCATTAAAGGAAACTGAATCATCTGACAGCCTGATATGTAACAATTTCCCAACTCTATTAAGTCAAGCACTTACTTAAAGGTGTGGTTCTCCTGAATAATAAGCATATATATGTAAGAGCTACCCTAGACAGATATTTTTGGAAGAAATGGAAGAAGAGAGAGCACGTTTGGGCATAAAAGATTTTCAAATCATTTTGTGTGTGTGTGTATGTTTGTGTTGCTACAAACTGAAAATTGAGCATTCCAATTTAGGCCACCAAAATTTACTTAGGCTAAGCTATTTGTAGTGACAGAGTAAGGCTTTAATAAAATCTGGATTTATGGAGAAGAGAAGACAGGGTCATAAAATGAAATACACTGGAGGCAGTTTCTCTAAGATGCAAGTGGGAGCAGACAGGCAAGAGAGAAGCTCAGGAGGACATAGTCGATCTGTGGGATTCCCAGGATGGAGTTGGCCATTCTTAGGAAGGATAGAATTCATCTTTGGTGGTGTGGGAACTGTGAGTGACTAAATTAAGTGAGATTTATCTATGGTAATGACCTTATGAGTTGGAGTGATAGCTAAATCAAGATAAGGAATCTGAAGGATTGACAGGTAGGCATTAGAGGGTAATACCATATATCCCTGACTAGAAAAAAAAAGTTTAATAAGATTGAGTTATCAGCCTGGCTAATACACAGGGATGGGTTACAAGGAGAATAGCATTTATGTGTTGTGTAAGTTTGGATTTAGGAAGAGACAGAGATAGTAAGTCAGGGCCTAGAAGCTGGTAAAATTGAAGTGGGATGTCCCAGAACCCCTGGGGTATGTCAATCCAGGAGTGTTGGTAAGACGATGACTATCCAGGTCAGTCCAAATACAGATAATAATATTTTGTGACTGAGGATTGAGAGGTATGGAAATGGAGGCATCCTTGAGGTCTAGGACAGAGAAAAACCAGGAGTGTGACTGCCTCTGCTTAGGCAAGAAACAGAAGAAAACTCAGCAGAAGACATGGATTACATAGCTTTTTGGGGGGGTGGATGGATCAGAATTTTCCAGGATGAAGCTTTCCAGAATGGGGATTTGTGGGATTTCAAGTTCAGAGTTTGGAATTTTTACTCTGCAGTGCAGGGACTGAATTGAGCACTTAGAACCATTAGAATGTTCTGTGGGTGGAATCTGGTAGCTGGTGGTCCTGGTGGGAGTGGTGTGACTTGAATGGCACATGTCTGTGTGTGTATGTATATTATATACACATACATATATGGAGAGACATATATATATATATATATATATATATATATATATATTCGTTCTACAAGTTCTTATTTTATTCTGGAGAAGACTAACTAATACAGTCAGCCTTGGTAATTTTGTAAGACATTGCCTCAAAGTAAAAATAAATACAAGGGATTGGAGATCAGAGATGGGGCTGAGTGCTACAGTACAGACGTAAGATACATAACCTTTCTTTTACCCAGAAAGAATTTATGACATCTCTCAGAAGTTCGTGTGTGTGTGTGTGTGTGTGTATGTGTGTGTGTGTATTTGTGTCTTAGCCAGAGGTAAAGAGAACATTTAATTGGGACTTGCCTATAGTTTCAAAATGCTAGTTTATTCTTATCATGACAGGGAGCATGGTGGTACACAAGCCAACATACATCTGTGAGTTCTACATTTGAATCTGGAGGCAGCAAGAAGAAAGAGATTCTGAAATTGGAATAAACTGTTTTGAGAACTCAAGGCCACACCCAAAAGACAGAGACACCTCATAATCCTTATATTGTCACTCATTATGAGGCTATGGAGGTCAAACTACTACAGTCTGTATATGAACATATACATGAAATTTTCTTCAAGTCTCCTATACTTGTCATCCCCAGGTTCCTCGATATATATATTTTATGTCAACTACACACAAGTTATAGTCCTCAGAGAGAAGGGAGCCTCAATTGAAAAAAAAATGCCACTATAAGATTTGGCTGTTGAAAATCCTGTAGCTCATTTTCTTAATATGTGATTGATGTGGTTGAACCCAATCCATTGTTGATGGGGCCATCCCTAGGCTGTGCTTCTAGGCTTCTCAGTAAGCCATGCCAAACAAGCCAGTAAGCAGCATCCCTCCATGGCTTCTTCATCAGTTCCTGCCTTCTGGATCCTGTCCTGCTTGAGTTCATGTCCTTACTGCTTTTGATGATGAACTGCTCCATGGAACTGTGAGTGAAATCCTTTCTTCCATTTATTAACTTTGGTCAGGTTGGTTTATCATAGCAGTAGTAACCTGATAAAAAATATTTCTGAAGCAATATTGAATTAAGAGTATATCATAATTTTGTTAATGATTGATTCACCAGCTCCAGATGAGTATTTTTTTTCATGTTCCTATAAATAAAGTACTTCAGAGGTCTCCGTTATCAAACTGGTTTCAAATTCACATGGAAGATGCCTTCCATTGAAGGGCATCTCAGTTGTTTCCACATGAAGCCTCTCTGAGAATAGCTAGAAGCTGGCCTCATCTGGAATCAACCAACCAGCATTCCTTCACAATCCATACTTATCACTTCTTCACAAAGAAGAACAAAAACAATTTTTAGTTCTTGTTTGAATGTGTTAGGACAGATAATTCCGAAAATATATCTGAAAAATGTCTTTCACAAACAATAAAGATTTAGCAAAAATTGTAAGCATCAAAAACTGATGAATATTAAATATTCTACAGTATTTAATGTCTCAAAAATTGGTTCCAAATGTAACCTTGGACCATTCAGATATTTATCAGAGAAACTTTTAGCAAATGCTTAAAAATATATAACCTAATATATATATTTGAAGACACCATGACTTATAACTTCTTGACAAGTTGGTCAACTGATTAATATAAGAACTATCTGATAGGATAGTTTCCAAAACATAAATACCATGGCATTTCTTCCTTGTTAATAAACCTTCTGTGGACTTCTGCCTCAATATAGAGTTAATTCTCCATAGCTACAAGTAAAGCTCCAGCGAATAACTAGCTCTCGTCCTGATAATGAGCTATTTTACCTAGGCTTCATGTACCCATCAGTACTGAAACTACATCGAGAATTTGCAGAGATTTACATACATTCATTTATATTACCCGAGGTTAACATAAGTGTTTCCTTTTTAAAATTTTATTCTGTTATATAATTACGTCCTGACTGCAGTTTCTCCTCCCACTCCTCCTCTCAATCCTACCCCTATTTCTTCTCTCCCCTAGACCCATCACTCCTCTGTTCCCCTTCAGAAAAGGGTAGGACTCCCAGGGATATCAAGTAAACATGGCATATCAAGTTATAATAAAACTAGGCACTTTGCATCATATTAAGGCTGGACAAGCGAGTAACCCATTAGAAGGAAAAGGACCCCCCAAATAGGCAAAAGAGAGACAGCCCCCACTCCCACTGTTTGAAGTCTCACAAGAACAGGAGCTCCACAAACTTAACACAAGTAGAGGACCTTGGTCAGACCTGTGCTGGCTCCCTCATCTTGGCCAGCCCTCAAGAGTCCCAGACAGCTGATTCTGTGGGTTGTCCTTGTTCCATCTATCCTCTATCATCCTTCCTCCCCCTCGTCCTTAGAATTCTCCAAACTCACTCAGGATAGTGTTTTCTATTTCCATCCATTTGCATGCAAAATTCAAGAAGTCATTGTTTTTTACTGCTGAGTAGTACTCTAATATGTATATATTCCATACTTTCTTCATCCATTCTTCCATTGAAGGGCATCTCGGTTGTTTCCAGGTTCTGGCTATTACAAACAATGCTGCTCTGAACATAGTTGAGCATATACTTTTGTTGTATGGTAGGGCATCTCTTGGATATATTCCCAAGAGTGGTATTGCTGGTAAGCCAGACCCAAAAAGAGGAACATGGGATGTACTCACTCATATTTGGTTTCTAGCCATAAATAAAGGACATTGAGCCTATAATTCGTGATCCTAGAGAAGCTAAATAAGAAGGTGAACCCAAAGAAAAAAATATAGACATCCTCCTGGATATTAACCTTCATCAGGCGATGAAAGGAGACAGAGACAGAGTCCCACATTGGAGCACCAGACTACAACCCCAAGGTCCAAACCAGGAGCAGAAGGAGAGAAAGCACGAGCAAGGAACTCAGGGCCATGAGGGGTGCACCCACAAACTGAGCCAATGGGAATGTCCTTTCGGGAACTCACCAAGGCCAGCTGGACTGGGTCTGAAAAAGCATGGGATAATACCGGACTCACTGAACATAGCGGACAATGAGGACTGCTGAGAAGTCAAGAACAATGGCACTGGGTTTTGATCCTACTGCACATACTGACTTTGTGGGAGGCTAGGCTGTTTGGATGTTCACCTTAATAGACCTGGAAGGAGGTGGGAGGTCCTTGGACTCCCCACAGGGCAGGGAACCCTGACTGCTCTTAGGGCTGATGAGAGAGGGGGAGTTGATTGGGGGAGGGATATGGGAGGCGGTGGCGGGGAAGAGACAGAAATCTTTAATAAATAAATAAATTAATAATAAAAAAAAGAATTCTCCAAACTCTACCTAGTCGTTAGCTGTGGGTCTCTGCATCTGCTACTTGAGACATGGTTTTAAGTTAAACTTTATACGCAAAATTGAAGACTAAGATTATTAAAGTATTTTCAATTATTCAGTTAGTAGAAAATACTAATGCTGTGGTTAAACATGTCGAATTACTTAAGGTAAGTTTACCCAAATCAATAAATTATTTATTGATATGGCATTATGTGATAGTTGAATTGGTAAATGTATGAAGATAAAAAACAGTCTTAGACATTTTGGTAGCTAAGTCCTTTTAGACACTGCTGAGAAAACTGAACTCCACAGGGAGAGAGATGCTTGTCTAAGGTCTCTTAACTGGTTAATGGGGAGAGTCAAGGGCTCTTTCTGAGACTATCATAGAAAAAGCTAACTGCACTCATGAGAGACATAAGCAGCTCAAACAACAGGATAACTCCCTGGCAGTTTGTGAGTTCGTTAATTTTCTTTAACTGTTCTTTTTTTTTTTTAAATCTGTTATACATAATTTTAAAGCCATGTTTCTCCAGTTAAAAATATTCTAAAAATATTTATAAAAATAATTAGACACTTCTAAATACAATATGGGCTCATTGTTTTATTTCTTAGAAGAATATTTAAGGAAGCTTAAGTGTCCTTATGAAAAGTTAACTTGAAGTTAGTTTGCCTTTTTACTTATGTTTGGGATTATAGTCTAATCTAATATAATGAAATACATTATATTTCAATGTATGAATATAATCATTTGAGAATGAGGCCTTCCAGTAGGAAAGTGTTCATAGTTGGTATGGAGTTTAAAATAAAAATTGGAATTGCTATCATATTCTAATATATCCACCATTTACATCTAATATCAATACCTCATATCTATTGCAAATCCTGTTTGGGTAAATAAAAACCTTCACCATAAATGTTGTTCCATACTTTAACTGTATTCTTTAAACACAAAGACAAGATAAAGTGATGTCTGTTTCAGAAGTTAAATGTACAGCTTTTCCAAAACTAACACAAGTCTGAAATAAAATATAAACAAATGGAGGAGGTATATGCTATATAGTACAATGGAAGAGGGAGGTAAAGTCATATATTTCAGAACCAAAACTACATCTCAAGCCTGTGATTCTAGCCTAGGGTGGTTGAGGCAGAAGGAAAAAGACCTCACTTAAGGTCATACCTGGTTTGTATAATCCTTTTAAGGCCACCCTGGGCTGTATATTATGATTAAGTCTCATAAATCAAAGTGATAAAATCAATTCACTACAACAGAAATAACTATGTATCTGAAGAGGTTTGGATACAGTTAACTTCCACTGTTCTAAAATGGTGGTAGATGCTTCATTGTAAGTAGAGACTGCTCATTCATTTCCCTGTTGCTCAGACCCAGATAATCATACAGACTACACTAATTACTTTTTTGTTTGGCCAATGGTTTAGGCTTCTTATTAACTAACTCTTACATCTTAAATTAACCCATTTCTCTTAATCTGTGTATCACCACGAGGCTGTGCCCTACCAGTAAGGGTCCAGCCAGTGTATCCTTCTTCAGCAGCTACATGGTTTCTCTTTCCTTTGCAGATATGGCCTCAACTCAACTCTGCCTATTTTCTGTATCTTTGTTTGGATTTCCCACCTGGCTTTACTCGGCTAAGCCATTGACCAAATCAGCTTCTTTATTAACCAATGGTAGGTAATAAAACATTGATAGCATACAGAGGGGAATCCCACATCACATCATTTATTTTACTAGCCCTCCTTTATCCTTTGTCTATGTACAAAACAGACTTCTAATAAGAATATTTGAGTTACAAAATTTGTCATATGAAATTGGAAAATATAGGGACTGATCTATTGGGAGCTCACCAAGGCCAGCTGGACTGGAACTAAAAAAGCATGGGATAAAACCGGACTCTCTGAACACGGCGGACAATAAGGGCTGATGAGAAGCCAAGGACAATGGCACTGGGTTTTGATCCTATTTCATGTTCTGGCTTTGTGGGAGCCTAGCCAGTTTGGATGCTCACCTTCCTAGACCTAGATGGAAGGGGGAGAACCTTGGACTTTCCACAGTGCAGGGAACCCTGACTGCTCTTTGGACTGGAGAGGGAGGGGGAAAGGAATGGGGGGAGGAGGAGAGGAGTGGGAGGAAGGGGAGGGAAATGAGAGGCTGGGAGGAGGAGGAAATTTTTTTTTCAATAAAAAAATAAAATAAAAAAATAAAAAATAAAAAAAGAATAATTATGCGTCAGTAGTAGTACCTCCCACAAAATTCCCAAACACACACACACACACACACACACACACACACACACGTATATATAAAACTTAATGCCTGACTTTTATGAATCAACAGATTTAAATTGGGGACTTTACTTGCATTTATTTGTTTGCATCACTAATTTTTAATATTTCTTAGCAAGTGAAACTTTCTCTTCTGGAAGGAAAATAGTTTGGAGCTGAGAGGGTAGTGAACTAAATTTTTATAATCTTGGTGAAATTATCTATCTATCAACATGTGTATACTCAGGCCATGCAATTCCATGTGAACATTGTTCCCATACTGTCACTAGTATTGTGAATCCCCTGTCTAATAACATTTTCAGACGCTCATTGTGTTGTGTGATTCTACATGCAATGGTTCTCTCTGATGCATACATTGTTTCTCTCAGTTCCCACATGCTTAAATATTATTTATATTTGAATGAATTCTCACATACTAAGAATTCCTTAACAATGAGGATATTTTATATATTTTTTATTTGTGTTTGGTTGTTTTGCCTGCATATCTTTATGTATATGCAGTGTCCATAGAGAGTAGATATGGATACTTGATGCCTTCGAGTTGCAATTACAGAGAGTTGTGAACCTGCGCATGAGCACTGGGAATCAAAACCAGATACTCTACAAGAGCAGCTAGTACTTTTCAACCTTTGAGTCATCCATCTAGCCTCTTGTGTACCTATTGTAAGTAAGTAAATTTAGCCATATGGCAAGCAGACCTCCATGCCAACTATTGTATTCAATTTTAATAGTTTGATACGATTTATAATCATTTCATTGTGTTGTAAGAGTAGAATGTTCTTCCTCCTGAGACCAGACCCGCATAGTGCTGTTCTGTCATGTTTACCTTTCAAAATATCAAGTATGTCATTCGTTTCACTTTAATAAAAATATCCCTACAATGACACTCTAAGTATCTTTGAGTCCCTATTATACCCTTCATAGACAAACAGACATTCGTTATATTAAAATTCTTTAAGTGTCAAGTGTAATTAATGTCTTTTCTTGTAGGGTTTGTATTAATGCCATGTTTGTTTTAGTTTGCTTTTCCATCAAAAGTGTTTTCAAATTATAAAGTTTTAATTTATCTTTTTAAAGTTAAAACCCGTTATCTAGAAACAAAACCTTGTCTTTTGCTTTCCTCATGTGTAATGTATTTCAGCATAGAGTTTGACTTTTTTGATATTGCTTTGCAAAGTGTGATATACATGAAATATTCTAAAATAAATGTTTGGTCCTAGAATATTGGATTTTTGGTAAATGTCAGATCATAGTGGAAAATAATATAGTAATTTGTGATTTATTCAGGACATGGGTTGAATAATTTTTCATTTCTATGCTCAGATTTACAGAGACATGTCTTTTTGGTTATCTTTAAAAATTACTCAAATATCTTATTGTAAACACATCTGGATATTTATTATCTTTACGCAAAGCATATCATGAGAACAGAAAAATTAGACACACTTATTGGGTTTTTGTAAAGTGCACCATATTCAAAGTCTTAGTTATAAGTAGTTGTCATATCAAAGTCAATATACGAAAAGAAATGATTCTATTCTCAAAAGATCAGGCTTTATATTTTTAGATAAGTACATTCTTCTATAAGTACCTTTCTCTAATAACATATGATGAATAGTTTTCCAAGTGGTATTTGTATGCATGCTATTTTCCATTAGAGTTATATATATTCAACTCTATATACACATTAATACCTTGAGATTTTTATATGTATTTTCTACACTACTGCACCACAAAATTGGTGTAATATCATTTCCCTGTTGTAGCCTCACAATTCTATATATTGATACCATTACTGAGATGGCTCTATTTCTCATGACTATGAGCCACTCTAAAATTTTCTTTCTTTGCACAATTACTATAAATGGATGGAAAACAATTTATCATAGATTCTAGTAGATGAGTAAAGTACTGTCATTTTCAAAGAAACTGTTTCTGAAATGTACAAGAGTTGCTTTAGTATACTATTCACCCTACCGTGATGATCATTATCTTCATCTGATTTTGTGTATGGCTGTCATAAGAAACTAAAAGGGGATACATCTAATTTTTTAAGTTGTGAAAGGCATTGTTCTTTTTGCTGCCAATTTATTCCTATAAATAAAATAGAAATTTGGAAATTTTAAAGGAATATACTTCTTTCAGTTAGCCAGACATAATAGTAGCCCTGCTGTATTTTTATTTTCAATTAAATATATTGGGCTGGATAAGAAACTGGAACTTCTAGAACTATAGCTGGTCAGATCAGAATTTTATGGCCTCATTTGAGTTCAATGAACTGACCTCATTTTTGTTTTTGCCTGTGTAAATTCTGAACATGCTCTGTGCTAGGAATACTTCCCAGTGCTCATGGATATTTAAGTCTATTCTTGTAATCCTCCCAGATCAACATTTTTTTTTATGTAACCTGTACATAATTTATAACATCACACATCTAAATCTTTTCTTGTTCTGAGGTAGCATAATTATAGTCCACAGTAATAATTATTTTATGTTTCTTTATGCTGCTGTGCCTATTTGAGTAAGATACATGGAATTAGAGTTTTGATTACATTAGATCATTCTGGTTTTGATTCCTTTTATTTACGCCCTGTTTCTAAAGGTACGTGATGGCCGTGTAGCCAGCTTCAATTTAATTATCTTCTGAAGTCCATCATTTTTCATTCTGTTGAAATTTACTTGTTGGTCCATGTCTGAGTTCCTTGCTACCATGACCTTTGGTTTTACCTTTATCAATTATTTTTTCCAACTTATCCTCCTTTTATGGGTCTTCCTCCTCCAAAAATGTATAATGATATCATCCCTTTGACTTAACATTAACTCTTATAGGTATTATAAGTATTGAGAAAAAAAGATGACAATGGAAAGACTTTAGACGTACATAATAATAGCTTCGCTTTTATGATGTTTATCCTTGGACTCTATAGTTAATATTTATGATTTTGCTGTTAATCATAGTCTTTTGGAGCTAACCTTAAATCTGAAGTCAAATGATATATTCAAATTTCTGTATTTTTATAAAGAATAAATAAATAATATTTAAGAGTTAATTCTTTTTTCTTTCAGAATATTCTATGTCTAAAGAAAATAAAAATAGAGATTATTAGAGATAATTATTCATTTAAATTGAATTTTCTTTGTTAAAATAAACCTTTATTAGACAGAAAGACTGTCATATTGAAAAAAGACTCTGAATTTGTTCATGTCTAGACCCACTGACTCTTTCAGTAGCTAACTAAATTGGCTACCTGGATCACCTTTCAGAATTTTCTTTAAACCCACTGTAAAATATTTTACATGCCATTAAATATCTAAAAATTCCTTTTTTTCTTTAACACTAAGGTACATATTAACTTTGGAAGAATAATGACAATAAATAATGAATAATAATAATAAATAATAATGACATTAGGTGACAGGAAATATTTGAGTCTCTATGTTTGAAGTATGCCTTTGCATTGTTACTTTCTTTCTATGGAGGTTTGTGTTTTAGTACATTCCTCCTTGACATTGTAAACTATTTTTCATTCAGATTCACAGGATAAAATAAGGGAATACAATTTTCTCTAACTGCTGATGCCTACTTACAGTCCATATTTATTAGCAAACTAAAATACAGGGACAACATTTATGTCCATTTGTTTGCTTTCCTTACAGCAAGTTTAATTACACATACAATTCTACTATTTCCTGAAATCAATTCTGTTTCCAAGTTTTCCACGAATGGATACCATTGTTAAACCAATTTAGAGGAGAATATGGCATTTTTTTTTTGCTATTGTTTGAAGCTGAACTTCCCAATACAACTTATATATTTGAAGTAGCAGAAACTTCTTTAGTATTTCCCCACATCCTGGTTTATAGCAAAATGTAGTTATGTTAACGACAGCAATAATTTAAATTTAAGAAAATTGAGAATTAGGGATAGTGAAGTAGGCAAAAAGAATCAGGAAGCTGATGAATCATGGGAGGGGACTCACTGAAAGCAACCTGATTCTGATTTCTTTTCCTCATTGAATTTCTACTTAGCCATGTTGTTAGGATACGCATTACCTATAAAAATTCAGGGATTTCATATGGACACACACATAGAGTTGTGCAATTAGTTATTATTTCTTCTCTTTTTGAATTACTTTGAATTTAAAAATTAAGCAGACCTAAAATTTTGTAGATAGAACAGTAGGAGACCAGACATCTGTTTTATTTTAAGTCCCATCTCTATTTGATTTCAACAGAGAAAAACGACCTCTGATAATGTGAAATTTATATGGAGATCTACTTTATTTTTCTTGTCCCTTGAGTGTGTGTCTGTGTGTTTGAGTGATTGCGTGTGAAGTTTGTTATTGCATATAATTTTATTTAAATAGTAAAAGCTTTTTATTATTTATCAGTTTTATAAAATTAATAGATATTGTAGAGCTTAAAATGTTTAACTGCTACACTAAATTACTTCCTTTATATGTATTTGATACTGATGAAATAACATAACATTTTAAATTGAGAGTGGGAACATGAAAAGTAACTAAAGTTGATATCTGCAGCATGTGATATTTAAGATTCTCTAACAACACGTATTTTGAAAACGGAAATATTTGAATGACTTTTACTTTATTTGAATGGCTAAAATTATATTATTATATTATATTAAATTATTATATTGTGATGTGGGATTCCCCTCTGTATGCTACGAAATGTTTTATTACCATTCATTAAAAAAAAAAAAAGCTGCTTTAGCCTACAGCATTGCAGAATATAGCCAGGGTCGAAGAGAGATATATATATAGAGAGAGTAGGTAGAGTCAGAGAGATGCCATGTAGCTGCCTAAGGGGAAAGACATGAGTTGCCAGCCAAAACCTTGCTGGTAGGCCAGGACCTCTTGCTGATGCACAGATTAGTAGAGATAGATTGATTTAAGATGTAAGAGTTAGCTAGAAATATGCATAAGCTAATAGGCTACGCAGTGTTGTAATAAATAAGCTTCTGTGTGATTATTTTGGATCTGGGTGGCCTGGAATGAACAAGCAGCCTCCACCCACAATTTGTTTTAAAAAATTGTATAAATAGTTTTATGGATTAATGATAAATTCAGGTAAAATCTACAAATGTCCATGAAAAGCCCAAAAGAGGTCTGGATTTAGAAGAAAGAAAAATAAACAACCAGTATTCTATAAACAGTTATTTTACTTGCTAAATAAAGTTTAATTCAGTGTGGTCCATGACCTTTCCATTTCACCTTTTTCTATTTATTATGTTCTGGTATGAGCAGCAAAGACCACATACTATTTTATTTTATAATTTTTGCACTATTACCACACTAATTACACAGACAATAAACAACACTATAGATATTTACAATAGCAGAATTTTATCTTTGTTATTTTCCTATTTCTCATACAATGCAGTACTAATTTTGCTTTGTATTTTTCTTCTTGAAAGTGATTTATATTTGTCTATTTGAAGCATAAATTAAACAGCTGTATTTACAATTATAATAAATTATCTTTTATTGATTCACTAGTAAGGGTGCAATATGATTCCAACTAATCCATAATACTCTCAAAGTTCTGTAATCTGAAAGCAATTGCAAGTTTTAAATAAAGCAGATCATATTTCTTAAATATTTTAAAAAGATAGATGATTCCATTTTTGATAATGAAACTTAATTACTCTAACTTTGTAACTTGAATTTTGTATAATTAATACATTATTAATTATAATAATATAATATTATTATATAATAACATATAGTTATATAACTATATATAGTTAATACAATTTTTCAATGAAAACTTTCAATTAATTTCCTACTATTGTCTTAAGTAAAACAGATGGCAGTTCTCTTGACATTGTGAAATTTTCTATAATTCTTTTAAAAAAGTATTCCATGTTTTTATAAGGAGTAGTACTATACTATACATGTAACCTCTCCTAAGAAAGCATATTTCATGATAAATGTTCTACTCAAAATATGAAATTAAAAAACTTACTTTCATGCAGACTTATAATTTTATATTTGTGATAAATATCCAAATACATAGAGGAACAACAGTGTATATATTTTACTTAATATATATTACATGTTAAATAGATAGATAGATAGATAGATAGATAGGACATATACTAAACATATCTCATATCTTTGGTTTAAATTATTAAAATAGAAGGCTCATGGACAATAAATAAGCCTAGCTTATTTTCTCTTACATTTGGGCTACAGAAGCTTAACGATTTTTGAATGGTCCAGGATAATTCAATGATTAATTGCACTATTCACTTGTACTTGTATTACCATGTAAACATTAATTCTTTATTACTACTAATTAATTCTGTGCCCCATGTAAAGCTCCAATATTACCTAATTTTTATTTAATAGTGAAACTGAACATTAGGAAAGTAATTAAATGTGTGTACTTGAGAAGTTTAAGTTTTTCAGCTTAACTATATTATTTACATAATATTTTATAAAAAAAAAATAAGGCATCCCTCTTAGTGAAAAAGCCTAAAACAGACAAAAGGTAAGGGGAAATAGCAGGACATATTTGATCTGCTGGGGGAAGGGAAAAAAGGATTTTTAAAAAATGATAGAGGGAGAAATATTGGCTAAGGAATAAGTGCAATTACACAACAATAATTTTGGCTGGAAAAATCACAGGAAATCACATTACTATTAACTAAAAGATAATATGCATAATTCCCTGCATGAATATACATAAATAGATTTAAGGAACTTTTATTATTTTGCCTGAGGTGCTCCTCCGAGAGCATGTAAACAGAAATCCAATACCAGCCATGAGAATTCTTCTTTTGAGTTTTTGGCTAGGGCTGCCTGAGAGACTCCACAAATATACAGCCTTTTGCTATTGCTCTTAATTATCCCTTAGACATGATAGTAGTTGTCTATTGCTGAAGATACTGTGCACTTCAAAAAGAGGGTATAGAGGACCTTGAGCTGGAACTGAACTGAATGCCCCATACATGAGAACCAGCTTTCATGACCTGAAAGTGCTATTCAAGCTTCCAAAGAAGAGAATCAACCAATAGTCCCACTCAGCTATGATACCTGTGGACTACAGCAACTACCAGCATGGCATGAAACCCTAAGGTTGCATAATGTCACACATATTATGTAGATAATGAAGTTATTTATTTGGACTCAATAACTGTTCCACAAGAGAAAAGTTATTCCTGTTATTGGATACATAGTTAACTAAGAGGGTCTGGTGAAATCCTGTTTCTTCAAAGAGAATGTACATCCAAAATTTTGCTAAACCAACATAATCATTAACAGTAATATATAAACTTTCATCTTTATACCCACAGGTAAGTATTATCTTCACCCCTCATCATCTTCTCTTTGCAACAGACAAACATAGAAAACCAAAGTCAATCAGTATTCAGAGTTGGGAAATCAAGTCCCAACTGATAAATTTATAACACGTTCTGAATATCTGACAAAAATCCTAGTGCTGGGCATCGGAATCTCCCTTTTTGTTGTTCACAAGTGGGCATCCAAGAGACTCTGAAAATTATAGAGGTTCTTTGTTGCACACCGTGCCCCCCATCTGCGCTCTATGCGCTAGAACCCAGTTCGCGAGATTCGGGCAAGGGGCTGGAGGTTGAGAATACACACGCAGAGACAGACAGACACACAGACCTTCCAACACTCGTACCAAAAATTCCTCTTTAATAGCTCCATGGGGGTTTAAATACCCTGCAGTCAATCGCCAACAGGTGAAAATCCCATCCTCTGATCCTCTAGGCAAAGCACAGCTTTTAATAACTTTCATTAGAAGGCTCTAGACAGGGAAGAGCAGCTGAAGGCCAGGACTCAATTAGTCCCAACAGTTCTTGCTATTGTCCATGATTGCCTCCCAGAAAAGCAGGATAAGTCCACATTGCTAAAGGATACCACATGATTTGGATGTGGAAACCTTCTCTCTGGGAATGGATTGTCATTGTAATGGGTGCTACCATTCACACTACCAAGGAAGAAAAATAATTAGGTGAAGTACTGTTTTAGCCAGTGTTTTATTGCTGGGAAGAGACACATTGGCCCTGGAAACTCTTATAATATCAAGCTTTTAATTGGGGCTTGTTTACACTTTCAAAGGTTTAGTCCATTGTCATGACAGCAGGAAGCATGGTGGAACAAAGGCGCGCGCACACACACACACACACAAGATACTGGAGGAGTATATGAGGATTCTACATCCAGATATTGAGGCAGTAAAAGACAGAGTGATTTGGGGCCTGACTTGGTCCTGTGCTATGTCAGTTCCATTAACACTAGTGACACACTTCCTCTAACAAAGACATATCAACTCCAGAAAGGTGACATGACACTATTTTCTCATGTAGTGTCATTCACTGATACCTAAGCATTCAAATATGTGAATCTATGGGCACATTCATATTCAAAGCCCCACAACCACCCAGCTAATAAAGCCTGTTAGCCATGATGACCAGCACAAAGATGTGTCTACAAGGAAACAAGGACAGCAATAATATTCTGGGGACTGTCAACAGTTCAAATTGGATTTAAACCCTGTTCAAAAGAATGAATTTCAAGTCTGTTACTGTAAACACCCATAGGTGGTGAGTATCTGGAACCTAAAAAAGAACACAGGAGAGTCACCTTCATGAACCAGTAAATTTTCCTAAATTTTTATCTTTATACCCCATATATGTATAAATGTCATCCTTCTCAAGTTACCTAGTTTTGCTGCAAAGATAGAAAAAAAAAAAACACAACTGGTCAAAATGCAGTGAATTGGCAAGCATGTAATGCCAAAATCAACGGATACATCTACAACACAAACCCTTTAAGTTGTGGAAGAGAGGGTGAGAACATTATAAGAGCAAGCTGTCTGCTCTAAGACATGACAGAACTACTGTACCTATGAGATCTCAACGATATAATCACCTAAATAAGACTCAGTTTCTGTTCCATGGCTGTAAACAGACACTTTGACCAAGTCAAAGAATAGAAGAAAGCATTTAACTGGGGGATTGATTACCATTTCAGAAAGTTAAGCTATTATTTTCAGTGTGGAATGTATGATTACATGCAGGCAAGCAGACTTGGTGTTAGAAAAGAGGCTAAGAACTACATCCTGGTATGAAAGATCCTTCTCTCTATGTGTTGCTTTTATTGGTTAATGAATAAAGGAAACTGACTTGGCCTATATTAGGTCAAAAGAATAGAGATAGGCAAAGAAAACTAAAGTGAATGCTGGGAGAAAGAAGGGTGGAGAGAAAGAGATACCATTGAGCTGCCCCCATAGTAAGACGTGCTGAAACTTTGCCGGTAAGCGATACACAGATTAATGAAGATAGGTTAAATTAAGATCTAAGAGTTAGCCAATAAGAAGATAGAGCTAATGGACCAAGCAGAAATTTAATTAACACAGTTCCTGTGTGATTATTTCAGGTCTAAGCTAGCTGGGTGGTTGGGATGAATAAGTGGGACATCCTCCTACAAATTGGCAGCAAAAGCAGAGCAAACCAAATCCATGTAAAACCTGAGAGGACTTGAAAAGAAATTCTAGACAAAGAAAAAAATACAGAGTTTAACACAGCTTCTTGATGTTTGCTGGTGATGTGCTGCAGCTCCTTTAAGAGAGACTTTGATGACACAGCTACAGCAGTAGAAAAAAATGCCACAGAGTTTTGAATTGCAGGATTTCTGGTACTTGTTGCCAGCGCGACCTCTGGCTCTTATGGGAGACCAAGTATTTGGATGGGGTTCATGAGCGGTGTGCTGCGTGCAGCTTGCTTGATGGCAATTTGCACTGGCTGTGTTCCTGGAAGTAGGATGGGGTGCATGGCTCAGAGGCACAAGTGGTTCTGGGAAGGGCAAGTATGCAGTACCATATTTGACCTAGTAATGCTGCTGCTTAAGTTTTAAGAAGGGCTTAACATTTTAAAAAGTGTTCCTGGACAGTAAAGAATTACAGATATGTAATAAAGACAAATCCAGATGAATCATAGTGTTGGATAAATGTAGGCTTTGCTGAGAGAAGAAAAATGTTACAGAGAGTTATAAATAGAAGTGAAAATAGTCTTTAAAGAAAGAGACAGAGTACAGACAGTCATAGATTAAAAGAAGTAAAGAAAAATAAGCCACATGAAGATGGGCTATACACAGAGAGCCTGGATTATGTATAATATTGTGTATATTTGAATTTTTGACTGTGAAGTATTTAAGTACATAGAGATTTCATTGTATGTGCTGCAAAGATAAACCAGCTTATATATTATAAAGGTATCATGATTTCCAAATTTGGCTCCAAAGATATGTTGCATTAGAAAAGAGGTTCTGCTCTTGTTTCCACAGAGGATGAAAACCTGTGGATTGCATCCAGATTGGTGTTTTTTGATGGAGCAAGACCCCCTGAAAGTTTGCTGTAAACACTCCCACGAAGAAAATACTTCATCCAATAAACAGCAGAAAGCAGTTTGGAGAAACTATGCCCATATTTCCAAATATTGTCTATTAATGTTTTTTTTTTTCACTTAAAGGGGGATGTGACATAGATATGAATAATTTGCATTGGTATAGATCTTGATTTATTGATATAAAATTTAAGTCAATCTTGTTATATGTATCCTTCTACTCTTGATTAAGGTGTTATGATTGAGTAGTTCATTTAAAAATGTAATGTATAATTAAGAATATATGTTAATAAATAATCATCAATAATAGTCAAGCTTGTAGTCATGTTAGATTTTCTAGATGTATAGAGAAAAATTTCTGTTAGATAAGTATTCTTCAAATCTTTCAGAGACTTTCAGAATATGGCATTTAAAATGTTTAAGAACTTAAGACTTTTCATGACAGTGAGACACATCTGCTCCTGGGAGCACCAGTTACTTCAAGAGGAAGATGGACATTGAAGAGGCTCCTTATGGAGTTTGCTAGCCATTTGGGTAAGAAACTGCTCTTGCCTGGATTGATAAAGTGCACATGCAAGACCCACATAGATATGACTGCTGAACTTGCCTAACCATGAGACACAATCCTTCAGGGGTTCCTGCTTCATGAAAGAGCCTGCCAGAAATTCTGCAGGACACAGAATAAAGTGACTGACAAACTGCTGATGTAGGTGGAACTTTCTTTGAAATTTCCTGCTTCATAGAAACGTCTGTTGGATACTATGGGCCTATAGGCTGAATATGCCTCCAAAATGGTACAGAAAAACTTTGGGTGACTGTCCAGGCAGTGAGATGTCTCTGTCAATCCTAGAGTTTTGAAAATTGCTTACAATGTACTTTCTGTTTACTTAGGTAACATCATATAGTTATAGTTTTCCTTACTATATAGTAGATATAAATATTGTAACTGTAATTCTTGCTTTATAACTGTTTTGTTATATGTAATTTTACTATGTTAAAGTTAAAGCCTTCCTTTCTGTTTAAACAGAAAAGGGGAAATGGTGTGGGAGGGTCTTTTGTCTATATGTGGCTTTTATTGGTTAATGAATAAAGAAAATTGTCCTGTCTTGTGATAGGGCAAAAGAACAGCACTAGACAGGGAAAACTAAAGTGAATACTGGAAGAAATAAGGGCAGAGAGAGAGACACGATAGAGCCACCTCTACAATAAGATATGCTGAAACTTTGCCAGTCGCCACTGCCACATGACAATACATGGATTAATGGAAATGGGTTAAATCAAGATGTTAGAGTTAGCCAATAAGAAGATAGAGCTAATGGTCTAAGCAGTGATTTAATGAATACAGCTATTTTGTGATTTTTTTCTGGTCTAAGATATCCGGGCAGCTAGGCTGAACAGGCAGAGAGAGAAACTGAGCATGGCTTTTGAAACCCAAATACCACCACCAGTGACATACCTCCTCCAAGGTCTCACCTATTCCTTCTAATCTTTCCCAAAGAATTCCACTAAATGAAGATTTAGAATTTAAATATTTAAAGCTAAGGTAGAAGTGGCATTTTTATTTAAACTACCACATAAGAAATCAACATGGATAGAAGAAACTTCACAAGGTTCTACATCTACATGAAGAGTTAAAGTAAAATAATGATGGTTTAGAGAAGGAGAACCAGTTTCTCCAGGGACAAGTCTTTGATAGACTGTTTAATCACAGGTGATTCATCTTAAAAACACACACACGCACACATATACACACATGCACACAGACACTTGAACAAAACTAACTATATGCATGTATCTGTAATAATAATAATTAAATAAAAAGAAGTTATGAATTTTAGAGGCAGTGAGAAGCATAAGAGACATTAGTGGCTGGTGAGGGGTTTAGGAGAATTATGTAAATATAGTATATGCATATATAATACTCAAAATTTAAATACATTTAAATAAAGAATAAGGCTACTAAGCATAGGTCTTAACCAATAAATATAGAGGCAGTGAGTCACAGGGACGATAAAATGGAGACTCCTGAGAAATTTTTGCACACTTTATCCTTTTTATGAATGATAAACTGTGTCTGTAGAAGTTTCTAAAGCAATTACAGGGCTTCTTGGACCAAAAGAAAGAGTTTTTTCATGCCTGTGTACAGCTGGTAACTTGGTTAAGTTGGAGATGTGGAGAGTTTCCCAAGGTAAGTAATGTAGCATAACCCTTGAGAAACATCTTAGGCTTAGGGTGGAAATACAGGCAAAGTTATAAAAGTACCTAAATATATGTTATGTTACAACATAGATACTTTTTAACACTTTTTATTCATTTTTTGTGACTTTTACATCATTCATCTTGATCCCATTTATCTCCCTGTCCCTATGTAACGATTCTCTGCCTTTGTAACTTCCCCATAAAATAAAATATATATTATAGTGATATAACATGAAATATGTTTTAATAACAGATTGTATCTTCATCATATATACATATTATGTCATATTACATAGACATGAGCCACATGCCATAGAAGAGCAGATATCTATTAAAAGTGAAATGGGATCCTAGTGATTTTGACGTAGGCTTCATTCAGCCTTGCATTGCTTTTGCTGTCAACAGTGTGAATGGCCTGGCTGTGAGCCCAGGCTTCTCACACAATGCTCAACCTGAGAATAGCACAGGACCGTCTGGTAGTGTCTCAGGTATGGAATACTTGAAAAATTTCTTCCAATTTATTCATTCAATCCAGAAATCTTAATAGTAGAAGTCAGTAAATAACAATTTCTGTGATGGAGCCATGGGCAGTCTTGCAAATAAATGAAATGGGTCATATTTGTTCTTGTTTGGTCAAAAAGTTCAAAAAGGTAAAATATAGAGAATATATAATGAATAATTATATATTCTCTACATTATATATATATATAATTTATATATATATAAATTTATATATATAATTATATATATAAATTTTTTTCATAGAATCAGAATTTGAAATTAACCACCAACTTCCAATATGGTTAGGCTGTGGTTTAGTTACACAACTAGGAACAGTCAAGTAAAAGATAAAAAAATTAATATTATTTGGTATTGTTTAAAAACAAAAGAATAAAAAAATAAACTTCTAATTTTAAATTAAATTTTTTCCAACTGAAACAGAAGAACTGTGCATAGTCATGAGATGCTATGCTATATTGTAAAAAGTGTGTGTTGTATACAAGTAAAATCAGTTAAAAATTAAATTAAAATGTGCAACTTCTCACTTCTCATAGTGAAAACTCTCAAATACTTTTTCTTAAGTCTTCTGTGTACATTTGTGTATTTGTGTATAATTGTGGGTGTGTTTGTGCACTTGTGCATGATTGATTGTGTGCACATTTATGTGCTGGCCAGAGATATAATTCAGCTGCCTTCCACCATTGCTCTCCATCGTATTTTGAGACAGGGTGTGTTGCTTCCGCCATCGCTCTCCATTATATTTTGAGACAGGGTGTGTTGCTTCCGCCATCGCTCTCCATCATATTTTGAGACAGGGTGTGTTGCTGAACGTGGTCCTCACTGAATTGCTGGACTGGCTAAACACCATGTTCTGTAGACACACCTATGCCCTTCACACAAAAGATGGGATTGCAGGTGGCATCCCTATGGCTAACATTTCTTCAGCCCTAGAGATCTGAACATGTGTCCTTAATCTTGCATAGCAAGCACTTTACAACTGGAGCCTTTTCCCAATGCATTTGAACTTTTTGAAATACAGAGTACTAACATAATTTGAAATACAGAGTACACACAGTCTACTGTGGTGTAGTAGAACTGGTCTTCTTATACCAATACAGTTAAAATCAAATTTCCATTTGTCCTCCCATCTCTCCAATTTTGACTTATCTGGCCAGTCCATGGGATTACTATTTCATGAAATTAAGTTTTTCTACATACTACATAAAGTGGCTTCTAGGAAAATTTCTATTTTTTATCTATCTTACCTGGCATAATTATCTACATGTTTTCAGAGGAATGAAGAGGAGTAGGAAAAAAGTATAACTCAATAAAAACATATATTTATTGCCTTCATGTTATTTTTGTAGGGATATTTTATTTATATTGTAATAAATAAAGCTAGCCTGAAGATCAGAGAGTGAAACAGCCCCACTAGTCAACCTTACAGGCTAGGTAGTAGTGACACATAGCTTTAACCCAGTAGCCACACTAGTTTGCCATTGAACCATGACAATAGTGGAACATGCCTTTCATCCCAGACCTAGAGAGCAATATAAGACGGGAGAAGACAACTCTCAGACATAGTCTCATTCGGAGATTCCTGGATGAAGGAATGCCATCTCACACTGAGTTAGTGGTAAGAACAGTAGCTTGCTGTTTAGCCTTTCTGGCTTCAAGTTGAACCACAATATCTGTCTCTGGGATTTTATTCATTGTGCTGAATTATATATTTATTTAAATAAGTATTTATCTACTTTTCTTGCTTGAACACATGAGAATATCTGATCCAAATAATGATCTGTTCTTCCTCTGTTTCATTGCACAACTATTATGTGTTCAACATTTCACTTTATACCAGATGATTAATTATTTATATATTTTTTTCCATTATTTTAAAACATTTAGGGAATGACAATCTTTTTCTGAATCTGTTGCAGTGAAGATACCAGGAACATGACACAATCAATTATCATAAAAGAAAACTTTTATTTGAGGGCATGCTTACACTTTCAGAGGCTTAGTCCATTGTCATGTCAGAAAGCAAGGTGGCAGGCAGTCAGGACTGGTTCTGGAGAATTAACTGACAGCTACATCCTGATCCACAAGCAGAGAGAGGGAGAGCTAGGAGAGAGACAGGAAGGGGGAGAGATGGAGGAGGGAGGGAGAGAGAGAGAAAGAGAAGAGAGAGAGAGAGATATTGAGATTGAAATTCTGTGCTTGCATGGACGTTTAAAGCCTCAAAGGCCAACATTTGTGATATACTTCCTCCAAGAAAGCTACGTTTTCTTGACTCTAAAGCCAGGCCAGTGTGACTGAAGCTGCCAAGTTCTACTGCTTTCTGGGGCTGGTACCTGGCCTCCTCCCTCAATTACATCTGGATTAGCTTTCTGTTGCTGACAGTTTCTTCCACTGCCTAAGCTTTATTTAATTCCCTTTCCTTCAGGCTATAGTTCCCTTTATTTGATTTAGCATCACTCTTTCATTGTATTTGGTTGGTGTTTCTTGGAAGCCTACTCTTAAGAGGAAATGGAAGGGGAGTGGATCTGGGGAAGGAAAGACCTTAGAGAAATAGGAGTGGAAAATGTGGTTGGGAGTTTCATGAGAATCTTCATTAGTCTTTTTATTTTTAGTAATGCTTGTAGCAATTAAAAAGCACTATGACCAGTCAAGGTATCAGTAAATGATTATCATTCATATGGTTCTATAGACATAATTAAAAAATATCTTCTTTTGTTTATGTCTTAACTTATTCGTACTTGTGTAAACAATTGGACATCGGGGTATGCATAACATGGTCAAGACCATACTAGCTTGCTGTAGGTTAGAAAATGTTGTTACTGAACTTTTCCTTGTATTTTTCTAATAAATCCCATTGGAGAAATTTTGAGATAGAAAGACCTCAAACAAAAATTTTCCTTACTAGGTTATGTTATAGTAAATACAGGTCATTTAGATATGAATTTTTCAGTTTACTGTTTCCTTTGTTTGCCAAGCTATAGAGTTTCTCCAAACCAGAAAACCATTTTCCCCAAATCTACTGTTATATCAATTTTTATAAAAGTTGAAGGTTAGCCAAATCTCTAGCCTTGGTGGAAATGATGCTGTTGGTACAGTTTTCTCCATTAAACTCATAATATTTATCTCATAGTTTTCCAGAAGACTTGTGATGTTAGCTACTGCTTCCAACTGTTTGGAACACTTTTCAGATACATACACCACCTGGGGAAATCGACACTATATTTAATGCTGAAATTTTTTAAATTGTCTCTTGTATGGTCTATGCTTTCATGTAACACTAGAAAGTTTAAGCAGTTTTTAACTTAAATGGGTCATTTAATTAAATAATATCAATAGACAGAAATAAAACAAAAGTAAACATTCTATATACTTTAGAAATATATAATGACATTTTTATCCTAGAAAACACAAAAGTTTTAATTTTGAAGATTAAAATGAGATTGTAATTCCTATAAAAACATAGCATTCACTTTAATTAGTTTGGTTTTGTGTTACATGTATTAAGATAGTAAATTGTGTATTACTATCTTATAAAATTTAAATATTACCTATATTTGCAACATTTTGCATGGGTGGGTGTCTCATCTGCAACCCATGTTAAGTTTGTCAAATTTTTGAGAAAATTCTAGTTCATCTTCTGAGAAACTTTCCTTGCTTCTATTTAAAATTACTGCGCAAACTGATGGAAGTTGTCATGTTTAACTGACAAGGGTCTCAGAACTGTAATTAACATTGCAGATAAAAATGGCAAAAGACAAAGTTCCGCTAAATCTATATGGTTATCCAAACTTTTAAATAGAAATTATGGAAAGCTTGCTTCTCAGTTGATGTTTAATTTCACTGTAAGGGAATGGCAAGAGCACAAGGAAGAAAGTTATTTTTTTTTTAATAAATCTATAGATTCATTTTTATTTAGAGTAAAAAAAACTTTGAGGTGAAAAGAAACATTTGGTTTTGTCTTTTTAATAGTCTTATAAGTACTTCACCTTTCAGCAAATGATGATACTTTGGAATTTTACTAATTTAATAAAATTTTGTGGATTATCCTTGAGGTTTTATACAGGTGAATGGAACATTAAGAACACAAGCAATTTCTATGTGGAAGCAACTCTACCCCTTTTAATATGAAAAAGACTCATTCAGGAAAGGTCTGTATTCTAGTATCTGTAAATATACAAGGCAAATAACAAAGCTGTTCAGTTCAGATCTACATTTTATTGTTGTGTGGGTGCTTTCTATTATCCAAACAAATCAACATGCTGGATGCCTCAGATATTTTAAACTGAATATTGCAGGTACACATCACTGTAAAATACTGTTTTCATTTTAAGCTCAACACCGATCTTGTATACTTTTTAGTGAAACACACAATATTTATAGAAAAATAAATTTTAAAGAAGCTTAGAATCCAATCCCATTACTGGTTAAAGGAAGTTATATCTGATGTTCATTATTATTATGGACACTAAAGAGTGCTGAGGGACCATAGAACACACTTTTTTATATCCCATATCCAGTTTGCTGTGGAGTTTGGGCAATTTTCTAACTTTTAATTTATTTGTTTAGCTAAGCTAATAATAATTTAATGTTAGACAATAGGAAGAGAATAAAGAACTGTTTTAATTCTCTCTCAAGATTTTCAAAATAGAGATAAACCTGGCATATTTACGTAGGTTTTCAGCTACTGTTTACAAAAGGTAAATATTTCTTTCCAAGTAAGCAAAAATTTTTTTTAAACATTATGGTTTTCCCCCTATACCTTTTAGGGTATTGTGATAGTCCAACTCAGTTGGGTACCTTTCTGCACAGTTACAACTCTGTAATTCATCTCCAGCATGCCAATCAGTCATTGCTCTTACAAAATAAGATACATTAGGAAATCATGGTGAAACAACTGGATAATTACAATACTGAAAGACAGCAATTGTTTGTGTGGATTAACTCAGTACAATAAAAATGATAGGCATTATTACTTCTATTAATAAATTGAGCATACAGTAAACAAAACAAATAGGGTAAACATTTTGAGTCCTATATAGAAAATATCTCTATTACTATCTAAAGAGATTAGATTTTGCTAGCAACTCCACAAACACAAACTGGAAAATAAGATTTGACGATTCTCTGGTGACATTATGCTGATCAATAGTAGGCACTTACTTCAAGTTGTAATACTACAAAGGAAAAAAAAAACATTTGCCGGATTTTATCAATTGTTTTCAATTATCAAGATAAATAACTACTTCTCTAAGGATCCTTCACAAATTTAAGTGTGTGTATGTGTGTGTTTGTGTCTTTGTGTGTGTCTTAGATTTGTTTATCTCATCAAAAGTTTGATTAAATAGTCACAATGTTAATACACTAATTAAAAATACTATATGTAGATATATGTTATGAACAATTTTGTCAAAATTGATAAGCTAATAATGTAATACAATGTCAATAATTAGAAATAATTACCACTTACCATTTTTTTCAATAATTTTAAGCAACTGCATTTATTATTGAGTCAGTAAATCTTCTGATTACTGATAGGCTCATATCAATAAATCCAGATATGTAAGTCTATTTGCATATTCTCCATGGTCATAATACTCAGATTCTTTAAAAAGTTGAGATTATGATTTCATTGAGAAACTACAATCTGTGAAGATTATTTATGATAGACTATGATATGGTCATCAGTGAATAAACTTTGCTCTCTGTATCTACTGAAAATATTTTTGTAACTACCGCCTGACAATTCTATGCATGGTAAACCCACAGGAAAGTCAAAGGACTACTATAACTTCTTAGACACAGACAAAATCAATCACAAAATAGATATGAGTGATAATAATATCTTTTACTTTAAAAAGATTCATATAAATATATTTAGCTTTAGATTACAAGGGTAAATATGAGTTTGAAGAAATTTATATACGGCAGATCTCTAGTATGAAAAGCCAACAAAATACACTAATTAATACACTAATTAATGTATTAGTTACATTAATTACACAAAAGTGCTTCAGTTACACTAAGGGGGAATGTGACACTAGGAAAATATTAATTACATTAATATATTTTGTATAAATTTTGGGACTTGAGTCAAAATTTTGATTCTACAACCATATGACATTAAATAATTCATGTCATTTTGAGCTAGATATTAGAGAACAGGCTGGGCAGTGGTTGCGCATGCCTTTAAACTCAGCACCCGGGAGGCAGAAACAGGCAGATCTCTGTGAATTTGAGGCCAGCCTGGTCTACAAGAGCTAGTTCCAGTACTGGCTCTAAAACTACAGAGAAATGTTGGGAGCTGTGAACCCCAAGATCCTTAATTTCTTCTAAACAACATGTTATGCTTGCAGCTGCTCTGAGCACGAGACCCTCAGGAGTTTCTGATGGCAGGGGAGTGGTTTCTGGTAGGTTTGGCTGGGTTGTGGCTTCAGTTAAGGATCCATATATAAGCTGCCCCTGGACACAATAAAGGGGGCATTCCTGTTTCAAGGATGACCATGTCGTGTCTCTGTCTGTGTGTCTTTGTGTGTTTAAATCTCCAGGCCCTTGCCTGGCTCACGAATGATCCTGTAGCTCAGGCACCGCAATACAGGAGTAGTACCATAATGTCACATAGTTCAGGCGGGTGGTATAGAGAAACTCTGTCTCACAAAACAAACAAAAAGAAAGAAAGAAAAAAGAGAAACAAACAAACAAATAATTAGAGGACAGCCATTCTCTGACTTTGGATTTGTATACTTCAAGGAAAATAACATTCAATATTTATAGTTTTTTATTACAGTTTTAATGTTTAAAAGTGATTAACAAAAATGAGAGAAAAAAATCTTTGCTTCATAAGCTCATGGTTTTTTTTTTTTTTGTAGAGATTTCCAGCATTTTAACTTTTATGATTAAGAGGTCAAACTTGAGGCATGCATAGAAAAACAAATTCTCCATGCAGAAAAGTAGTTACAACACAATATTTCAAAATGATTGTTAATGTTAAATTCACCTTTCAAGTTGTAAATAGTAGAAAAATGTTTGTTGCTTTTGCCTCTTCTTTTCCTTGTATTGAAAATGGTTACTATTTCATACACTATATAATGATGAAGGTTTTCCCTTTACCAACCTTCCTAAGATCCTTTCCATCTCCCTTCACATCACTATCCAGTCACTGTCTTTCTGTCTCTCCTTGAAAAAAAGAAAAAGGTTGCCCTTTTGTCTTATTGTTTATGTTGTTTGCCTTATAGAAGCTTCTCAGTTTTAGGAGGTTCGTTCCATTTATAAATTGTTGCTTTCAATGTCTGTGCTACATGTGTTATATTTAGGAAATGATCTCCTGTGACATGCATTCAAGGCTCCTTTCCAATTTCTCTTGTATGAGTTTCAGTGTAACTGTACTAATGTTGAAGTCTGATGAGCTTGGACTTGAGTTGTGTGCATGGGGGTAGATATGAATCTATTTGCATTCTTCTACATGACGACATCCAATATGCCAACACCATTTGTTGAAGATGCTTTCTTCCCCACTGTATAATTTTAGCTTCTTTGACAAAAATCAGGTGTTCTTAGGTGTGTGAATTAATATCAGCATCTGCAATTCAATTCCATTGGTCCACCTGTCTGTTTTTTTATGCCAAGACCAAGCTGTTTTCATTACTGTAGCTCTATAATAGAACATGATTTTAGGTTTGATGATGTCTCCAGAACTTTCTGAATATAACACCACTAGGGAAAACGCTGAGATTGACAATTTATAAGTGAGACCTCCTGAAACCGAGAAGCTTCTGTAAGACAAAGTACACAGTCAACAAGACAAAACAGCAGCCTACAGAGTGGAAAAAGATTTTTATCAACCCTACATCACACAGTGGATTGACCTCCAAATTATAACTGAGAAACTTCTATAAGGCAAACAACACAATCAATAAGACAAAAGGCCAATCTTTTTCTTTTTTTCTAAAGAGAGACAGAAAGACAGTGACTGGATACTGATGTGAAGGGAGATCACAGCTAGACTTCCTCATGTTCAATCAGTTGTGTAGTTATTGTAGTTATTGTCTTAGAAATAGGGCTTCACCATCAGTTTGTGGAAAGCAAACAATAGTATTGGTAATAGCGTTGATTGTTTGGAATTCTCCATCAGTCTCTTTATTTGACAATAAATCAATTAAGTGTAATCCATTCCTGATACTGGAAGTATCAGTTGATATTAAGAAGTATCTAATTGTGGCTCTGTCTCCCCCATTATTTGGCTATTTCATTTAGCTGACCTTCAAATATATATGTTATAGGAAGCTAATACTGTATTATGGTTTTATATGACCCATCAAGTGGCCTGTAGTTTCAGTTTTTACTCCCTCATGGTCCCCTCCCACCTCCCTTTTCAGTTGCTTCCCTACCCATGTCCAGCCATAACAATCAATTCTATCTCAATCCTACTTGCTTACTCTAAAACTAGTCATTGTGGCTATATACATTATAGCATTATAGTGGAAGTCATAATAGCTAATGACCATCTCTAAGAGAATAATGTCATATTTGTCTTCCTGAGTTTGGTTTATATCATTCATGAGGATTTTTTTCTTGTTCTATCCATTTTGTAACAAATTTTATGATTTTACTTTTTCATGATGGAGCAATAGTTCATCATGTAATTATATCACATTTTTATGATGAACATATATTCTGTTTTGAATTTCTGCCTATTTTGAATTGTGGAGCAGAAATGAACATGACTGAACAAGTGTTTCTGTGGCAGGATGAAACATCCTTTGGATTTATGTCCAAGAGTCATACAGCTTGATCCTGAGGTAGATCAATTCCCAGTTTCCTGAAAAATTGTCACACTGATGTATTTAACGAATACATAAGTTTGCCCTCCCACCAGTAATGAATGGGTGTTACAATTACTCCACATCCTTACTAGCAGGAGCTGTCATCCAGTGGTTTCAGGTGTATATGATAGCACAGTTTTTAATCTTAGCACTCACAGTTGAGAGATAGTGTCAAGTGTATGTCTGTTATTTTTGGGAGAGCCCGCTATATAGATTTCTAAACCAGTCAGAACTACACACTGTGACTCTATCTCAAAAACAAACAAAAAAAAAATAAATACAATAAAAATCCTCTCTACTCTTCAAGATATTGAAGGATTTGACTTCATTTAAACAAATATGGGTAGAAGTCCCTTCAAATATAAATAATTCTCCCAATGATAAATATTAAGCAGTATGTCACCATTGAAAATAACATTCCTCACGACAAAGCATATAGCTCCTGGACACGTGACCTAGCACGTGCAAGGGTCTGGGTTCAGTTTTCAGTTTTTAGAAAACAAAATGAAAATGACACCATTAAAATAATATTTAAAACTGTGTGTCAGAAGAAAAGGGAAATAGAAGGAAAAAGGAGGAAGAATGAAAATTAGAATCTCAGCAACCTCCAACAGTAAACTCATACATTTGTATCATTTGCTATAGATTGCACACAGTGTTGTATTTCGCCATAGTGCACATCACGAGTTGCTTTCTAGCTAAACTTAAGGAGCACCCTTAAAACATGTCAGCTTCCTTAATTTGGCACCATTTTATATAACTATAAATTCTCACAGCTTATTTTTGACATACTTCACATCACAGAAGTCCATAGAATGCTGGTCTAGCTTATTATAAGCAATGATTAGAGTAATTATTGCTAAGAGTAAATTTTATAAATGAGTAACAAAAAAAGCCACACGTAATTCAACAGAGTTTTCATGATACTCTGTTGTTAATCAGGAAGCTCCATTAAAAAAAAACTTTACCAAAATACTTATAATCTAGAGTCCAAATGATTACATTGTGCTCAAAAATTATGAAATTCAAATTCCATTAGAATACCACTAGCAGAATGGATTTGCTTTTCAACAGCTTATTAACTATTTGCTTGGGGTTGATTTGCTTTAAGAAAAGGGGAAAACTCAACAACCCATTTTGTGCCAAAATTAATTCTAACAGTAATACATTTTGTGCTCCACTGACTTTCAATTTATTACCAGTGGAGCTTGGTTGATTGTTTTGATCTTCAGTTTATTAGCAATGAAGTAGGATTTACTGTGCCATCGCCTTTCAGTAACATAAATGTTACTTCACTGAGCTGGGGCCTCATTGTCAAGCACTACAAGAACATAATTTAATTGTCTGACTTTGCTTAAACTCATGATTCTTTTGAGTGAGGTAGAATGTTTGATGTCAGATTTGTCTTACTGAATATTTATTTCTGAATTTCAGCTATAAGCATGAGAATGCAGTCTAAAGAGCTGCCTTTGCAGTTCAGGTATCCTGACACCAGAGGGAGGTAAGTCCTAAGGTTGTAGATACTGAAACAGAGGAGCCGTTATATTCAAAAATCATTTATTTTTTGAAAGATATACTAGCTATTTTTGGGAATTCATGTACTGTCTCAAATACTTTAATTGATAGCTACTTGCTTTCACAGACAAATTTAAAACTGAAGATTTTTGTTATAATTACAGATTTTCATGATAATACAATTTTTTTTACAAAGATTTTCTTTTGAAATGTAGCTTGAGAGGCCCAAAATAAACTTTTAATATTTTCTCCTTGTTTGGAATTTTGATTAATTTTCTATTACTTCACTTCTTCAGTATCAACACTATGGTAATTCTTCACTAAGTTCAGACTTGGGCTTTACCTTTTCCCTCTCAATTTTTAGTCATGATTTTTATCCAGTCTAGACACAAACTAATGTAGACAGTTTCACCTTTAGTTATCATAGGCTTCTTTCCAAAATTACTTTATTTGGAAGGTGTTTTCAAGTCAGCAATTGTCTGGAAGGCAGAAACATATTTTTTTTCACATATTCTAGCACAGAGCTGTTATGTCTCTAACAAGAATTCTAGAAAAAATTCTCTTAGGTAAAAATGGAACTGTGTTAGCAGTTCTACATGTAAAAGCTGGGAGCCCAAATATGAACAACTCACAGAGTAGATGCTTGGTAAAGGAATAATAAGGATTCCCTAAAAATCTTAGGTAGGCAGACACCTGGCTGATGTTCTTAGTAACTCAGATAGAAATCTATGTAGAAAAATAGAATGTAAGTGTTGAAAGACAATAATAGAATATCTGTGATATTTGATAGGTTTACTTTTTCTGTGATTTCTATTCAATACTATAAAATAGTTTGTTTTTTTTATTATTTTAAATGTTCTGCAAAGGTTCTTAATTAAGAGTAAAAACTATTGGCCTGGAGAGATGCCTCAGTGGTTAAGAACACTGGCCACTCTTTCCAAGAACCTGCCTTCAATTCCCAGCACCGACATGGCAGTTCAGACCTATCTGTTGCTCCAGTTCTGCGAAAGGTGGCATCTTCACACAAGCATATATACACACAAAATACCAATGTATATAATAAAGAATAAGAATTACAATTTAAAATAAGGCATCCATGAACATATAGGTAGAAAGTGATCTTTTTTAAGGTAGATAATAAACCACAGCTTTTCATGAACAGAAAATGAAAGGAAAGTAAATAAAAGAGATCAATTAGTAGTATCCTAGAACATAAATTCTATAGGAGAACAAATTTTTAGGCAGAGGAAGTAACTGTACCATTTTCTATAGAGTACTGAAGTATGAAAGGGAAAAATGTCATCTTTTAAGTTTATCAATAAATGATTCATCTGTTGCCTCAGTAAAACTTGTGTCTTTGAAGTGGTGAATATGAGTGTAATAGAAAACAAAAATACTGAAGTGAGAACATCAGTGGGAGGACCTTGCTGTTTTATTTGTTTATCTTTGAGCACACTGCAGACCATACAAGAAAATCACGGTTGCATATGCAGAAGTACAAGCTGCTGAAGCCCCTCTTGTGTCTGAACGTGGCTTGTGGTGAGACTCATGTTACGTTAATTTGACTTTTTGTATGTTGGAAATGTTCCGTTATTTCTTGTATTTTCATGAAAAAATGGTTTGAATCTCTGCTGAGGTTCTGTACATGAAGGAAGTTACATATTTTTGGATAAGTTTATTCATCATTCATGCATTTCATAGTATCTACCAATATTTCTGTCCATTTCTGTGCTGACATCTTTGCCTTGATCTCTTTCACATACACACATGCATATGCAAATGCATATACATATAGTTGTCCATACACACACAAATAAAATGACATACCCAAAGCTTTGCTTTAGTTACCCCAGATTATCTCTTACTCCATGCTCTATACCACATCCCTGTCCCTGAGGCAGCCTATATTTTTATAACATTTCTTCCAAATGAAAACTAGGTAATTGGTAGTTGAGAATTATAGGTAGAAATGACTTAAGATCTCACATTTATGTGGTATTATCTAAACCTTGGTAGAAAAGATAAATTTTTATATGTAATATTCTACATAGTCTCAAACTAATCTAAAATTCTGGAGTAGAAATGTGCACATTTAGTAAAAAATAAAATAAAATAAACCTGGTATTAAGGATGGTGGGAGTACTGTTGATCCTTTTCTGTATTTTGTCAATTTATGACTTTGCTGAGGTGCAGCTATAACTTGTATGTAATTTCTACACACACTGGGAGTCGGTCTTCACAAGTCCCTTAGTCATCCTATCCACATTCGCTGCCTGCCGCTGCTCCAGAGTCCAAAACACTGCTCGATTTACACATTCGATGATAGAGTCTGGTTCCCAGAGGGGGCCACAGAAAGGTGTTACCTTTACCTCTCTGAGTTGACATGTTCTGTATTTTATATAACACATTTCAGAGACTAATCCTCAATAGCTGTGAATTCATGTTTAATTCAGTTATTCTTTAAGATGCTTTTATAAATAGATAAATGATTCCTTTTAACTTATAAATTCACAAAAATAAAATCAGTAATTTATATATCTGTCTCTATCTATCTGTCATCTCTATATATCATCTATCTATATTCATGTATCATCTATCTATATCTATTTAACTATATCTGTCTATCTACTTACCTACATCGCTCTGCAAGCAATGTTATGTATTTATTGTTGGTTCTGAGTCAAGATCTAATACAATATAGCCTGCCTTCCAGGTCTCTGTTTAGGTAAGGTGATCATAAAACTCTTGAACTTTCTCCCTCTGGTTTGTAAGCCCTAACATTATAGGTGTGTGACACCATGCCTGGATGCAACAGCTTTTTAAATAGGAATCTGTGGTGGTTGGAGACTTCAGTATATTGGGATATATGATTTCTCCACACTTTTGAAAATCATCTGTAAAATATCAGTTTGCCCCAAAAGGAAGAGTTTGTAGAACTTTTGGTGTGTGTGTAGCTGTGGGTGTGTGTGCATTGAGAGCATGTGTGTGTGTGAGGGTGTGTGTGTGTGTGTGTGTGTGTGTGTGTGTTTGTCATGGTTAATTATTAGGTGAGTTCAGCCGGGCGGTGGTAGTGCACGCCTTTAATCCCAGCACTTGAGAGGCAGAGCCAGGCGGATATCTGTGAGTTCGAGACCAGCCTGGTCTACAAGAGCTAGTTCCAGGACAGGCTCCAAAACCACAGAGAAACCCTCTCTCGAAAAAGCAAAAAAAAAATTATTAGATGAGTTCTAACTCTTAGTCTTGACCAAAATAAAGCTGTAAATTTGATAAAACACTTCTTACCTTATCCCAGTGATTTGGGGGCTGACACTGGAAACTTGAACAAATGATGCTGTTTCCCAGTGTTTCTTTTCTTTCCTTTTTCTCATTTCTTTCAGTTTGGAGGTAGGTTTACTAGAGCTAAAAATGCAGTACCCATGGGATACTCTTTCAAACCTCTTTGTGTCTTTCCTTACTTAACAGGATATGAAAGAAATATTCAGAGTATAATTCCTTCAAGATAATTGATTATCCCCCTGCCTCTCTCTCTTACACACACACACACACACACACACAGAGAGATAAACAGAGACAGAGATACATAGAGACACATAGAGACAGAGAGAGGCAGACAGAGAGAGAGACAGAGAGGGGCAGAGAGAGAGAAAACAAGAGGGACAGACAGACACACACACAGTTTTAAATGTTCAAGTGATTCCAAAATTCCTTTCTGAAGTAAATTTTTTTTTTTTTTTTTTTTTGGTTTTTCGAGACAGGGTTTCTCTGTGGTTTTGGAGCCTGTCCTGGAACTAGCTCTTGTAGACCAGGCTGGTCTCGAACTCACAGAGATCCGCCTGCCTCTGCCTCCCAAGTGCTGGGATTAAAGGCGTGAAGTAAATTTTTTAATTTTTTGTTTCTTTTCATTTATTCTCTATGTACTCACACAAATTTTTAAGACTCTTGTCATTTCCCTTATTCACAAGAACCACCTTGTCATGCTAAACACTGGCAAATATGTTATTTTCATTTTGTCATAGAGCAAACGAAGTTCTCTCTCTCTCTCTCTTTCTCCATATGTATATATATAGTGACAAAACTGTGTGTCTATTTTCCTTTAATTTTTTGTGATATCCTTGATGAAGATTTTAGCCAGAGCTGATGTGAATATTTTACAGTATGTATAGTTGGAGAAGCCCACTGGATATTTCTTAGAAGCACATAGAACAGCCCAGAAAACCATGTCATTCTCATTCCAATATTTTTACCTGGAAAGAGGCCTAAAATATGGAGCTCGTTAGAATTACTAGTGGAGCAACTTTGAGCAGTTCTGTCTGCACAGTGAGATGTCTTACACCCAGGGTCAGGACTTCAAGAAAGGGTATCCCAAGGATACTGCATTTTTAGCCATCTTCTGAGTTCAGAAACTTCCTAACTTCTGCAACATTTATCACAGATGCTGTTAAGGACTTTTGCACAACGTCAAGAGGAATGGAATTAATCTATCTGTTATGTCCAAATCTTCAAAATCCCCTCAAGGCCAATAAGTAAACCGAGTCCCATATGTGAAAGCAAAGAGCCTTTATTTTAATCAAGTTCGCAAACTCGGTCTCTCCGCACGTATAACGTATTGGAATAACCGGAGAGCCCTGTGCTCAATTAGAATTAGGTTTTTATAGTAGTAAAGGTGGGGGTGAGGGGTTTCTGAGGTTCAGGACCCCTGATTGGCTGACATTTGTTTAGTGGTGTCCTGGTCAGGCATTCTGGCAGGTGTTTCTATTTACAGCGCTTGGAATGTCAGGCATTTCCTTTGAATGGTCTGATCTTGGGTGGGAGTCAGGTTATCTCAGCTTGTGGTTCTTTCCTGCTACCAGGTATTGCTTTAGGGTGAACTACAGATACTCAGTCCTCTTATTAGATTTATTGAGGGCCAAGTTCTACTCTGGCAGGTGATAATGATTGGAAATAAGGAATTTCCTTTGGGTGACCTGTCTATACTTAGCTTATCATGGCTGGTCCCCACATCTACAGCATCCCTCTTCCCTCAAAATTATTTTGATGTTTATCTTCTTTAAAAATTTTCAGATGACTATGCTCTGGCTACTTCAACCCATCTTTTTTTGAGGGGGGGGCTAAAAATCTGTATTTCAGAAAACTTAGTATCCTGACTTCATTTTTATTTAACACTTATATAGAAACTATTCAAAATACTCCATATGTACCAATCAAAACTGTCTTCATTATTACCTCATCATAAAAATAAGAAAGTGTGGCATATAGAGTTTACTTAACAATTCCCAAATTTTGGCTTAGGAAGTTGTAGAGTTGCATCTTAATCTATAGCATGTGGTCTTAATACATTTCCTCCTCAACTATCTTTAGCAGCTGAAAACTATCTTTCTAATTAATATAAATTCTAATCATTGAGTTAGTCATGTCTGAAAGTTAGAGTTTTTGCAATGCCAGCCTTAGTATTACTTTCTTTTAGAGTTGTCCTTTGAATATCTCGTGTACAGCTCCTTTAACAATGATCTTCTTCCTTTGTTTTATACTTTGTCTTTGTGTAGGTTAGAGAATAATAAGTACAAACTTGCATTTTCATCCTTCAAATCCCAGAGTGATAGCAACCATGTGATTGACACCTATATAATTATGGAATGAGCGGATGACTAATGATATCTTAAATCAATGTTCATTTTTCTATGGATTTTGAATGATAATGCTGAAGTATGGGCATATTTTTGCTGTTATAGTTATACTATACCATAATTTAAGAGTACTTATGAAGAGATGGGTAATTTCTCTGCTTTGGTTTGAATCATAGTATACACATTTTATAAGTCTTATACTATTTCTTCATGCTAGGAATACTTGAAATGTTCCATTTTGAAAGGAATATTTTATTTTAGGAGCTCTCACTTTGTGTAGAAAGATCATAAATGTCATAAGTGTCTAGCTGAGCTTTCACAGTGAGACACTGACTTTATAAAAATTCAATGGCATTGGAGAATACTAAGACTATTATTATAGTTAGTGTAGCTATCTAGAGAATGAGTTAAGTAGAAAAGAAAATCCATATTTAATTAAAACTAAAATAGCTAGGCATTTTATGTGCAAGAATGAAATGATATCCATGCATGGTATTCATTTAATGCTTAATGAGAACATCTGGTCAGATTTCTAGATTTTACATTTAGACTGCAGAATGGGGAAAGGCCTTCTTTCCCAGAGGCTACACTATAAAGTCAAAGCTTAAATGATATAATGAGTAGATTTATGCAATTTAATTGTAGTGTCTCTAAACCTTAACATAAAATTATACTGCGTAGGATGAAAGGTGCTCAAAGAAGATAGGAACCATTATTTATCTGGTAATCAAGGAACTGGGAGAATGAACAATGAATAACTAAGAAAGAAAGACCCTCATCAGATCATTTCTTTTGGCTGAAAAGCCTTCATATAAAGGGCATAATTTCAAAAAATTTAGTAAAATATAAAGAGGAGAATTCTGAAGTATATTCCAATAATAGTGATGTAAAAAAATTATTGAACTTACATGTTTGCAAAGTATATATTCATTTATACTCCAATAAGCTCAAGGGGGATGTCTGTAAACACCAAATAAATTTTAGAAAAAATAATTCATGTAATTACTGTTAATTTACATGTAGAATAAAAATGATGGTGGCACATACAAGATAATTTAATATGAGTTGACAAAATCTTATAATTTTTTTCTCAAGACATCTTATATCATTTAAAGCAAAGTGTTAATTTACAAAATAAATAAACATTCAAAGATGACTTTTCTAATAAATAATCTCTCTCAAAACAAAAAGGAAAGCAAAGAAGCAATCAGTAGCCTTCTTGTATCTACATGAAACCATGAAAGAACACTACAATGAAAATTTGAAGATACAAAGAAGGCTTGAGAAAAACTCTGGAAAAGTTTTTTACCCACTTTCATGCACCAAAAATAATCATCTGTAAAAAAAATGACCATCCTACCAAAAGCAAATTACAGATTCATTACAATCACAGTAACAATTATAGATAATCTCTTCAGAGATGTAGAAAAACATCCCAAATTTGTGTGAATGTACCAAAAAGAGCCAATGCAATCATGAACAACAACATCAACAAAAATGGAACAGAGGGTATCAACCTGTCATATTTCAAATTATAGTACAGAGCCATTGTAATAAAACCAACATGGTCCCAGCCCAAAAAAAAGATATAAAAATAAATTAAATAGGAAAGAAAACTAAATGTAAGTATATACACACACACACATAAACACGCATACTCTCTTTCATGCACACACACACATAAACACGCATGCACACACACACACTCACACATTGGAGATAAGATAGAATCTTCAACCAATTGTTTTGCAAAATTGGCTTTGAAAACACAGAAAAACAAAATTCAATTCTTATGTCTCAAACTGCACTCAATCCATAACTGCAAACAGATCAAGACTCTAAACCTTCAAACTATCACTGAAACTGCCAGAATGAAAACTAGAGACTATGATTCAGCTCATAGGCATGTGTAAGAACTTTCTTAATAGACTCCAACAGCACAGAAAATAAGACAACAATTGTCTGATAGAACTCAAAACTAAAAATCTTCTGTAAAAGCTAAGGAAGCTATTGACATCAAAAGGCAACATACAGAATACAAAAGAGTCTTTAACAATAATCCATTCATGTAAGAGATGATTATGGTCTATAATATATAAATATTTCAAAACATTAAACACTAATGTTTTGAAACATTAAACACATTTACAGTTGTGCTAGGTTGGAAAACTAGGAATGAGATGTATGTTTCAGTGAGGTTGGCATAGAGTATAGATAGTATGAAGGAGGGATGAGGGATAATGGTGAAAGGAGAGTTAAGTGGAGTGGGGAAATGAGAACAGATTAAAGAGAGACATCAGGATAGACAATGGAACCGACTACTGCATAAACCTACGATTGTTGTGTCACTTAAATCTGACAAATATCATAGGCTACGTCACTGCTCTTGACCACTTTTCAGAACTTGAAAGTAGAATTCTACTGAGGGATAAACCTCTCACCTGCTTCATTATAAGCTTTAGAAATCAAACTGGTACTGACTAAAAACTTTATCCTTAATGGTTAGGTTTAATAGCAATGGAATCGCCTATTTAAACCCCCCTGGACAGAAGAAGAATCTATCTGGCACAATAATGAAGTTTGGGTGCCACACTAATGCGACATTGACAAGATATGACTATTGGGAATATATTGGCAAATGCTCCTTCAGTAACCAACATTTTTTGGAACAAATATAAGACCTTCTTTTCTGATTTAATTCATGCTTGGTACCCTTAATAGGCCAAGATCTTATGACACAAGGTAGGTGCTAGATCTTAGGAAGTAGCTGTAAAATATATTCCGTTAGATGTGCATAACATATAACTGATCCATAACGATTTATCATAATATCCTAAGATCAATGCATCTCTTAATTCTCATCAGACAGGATTTCGTTTTTAGTAGATGATGATTAGCACAGTGTCCTACACCTGGACAATGTGCAAAGAATAAAAGACTGGGAAATGCTCATCCTTAAATGCAACATTTCTCATACCAATGTACAGGGATCATTGAAGACTATGAAGCAGAAAGGTTATAAGAGCCATAGGCAGTCAGATAAATGTAGTGAAACAATGTTTTGTCAGATACAACAATATATATATATATATATATATATATATATATATATATATATATAAATGTTTGAGATCACAGTGGTGGTGACAACATGAAGAAGACTTAAGATCAAGAGAGAAAAAGATCACCATGGTGGTAATAGTTGGTTATATATTCTCATTCCTATCTAATACATTTTTTTGGCAATTGATGATTTCTTTGAGATTGTATACATAATTTTCTTCAAGAATTTAGCCACTGAGAAGCAAGTCATGACACAGTGGATGCTCTAAATCCATGCACATAGTGACAGCACTAAGTGAACTCAATGAGTTAAAAAGTCAAGACATATTCAATAGGGAAGGAATAGAAAGGTTTTTGGAAGATAGGCAGTGGGGTTGTACAATGAATAAAAATTGTACAAGCATGAAATTCTGAAGCAGTAAAAAGATAAAAGAAATTGGCTATGGAACTGATCAGAAAATTCTTTAAAAAGGAAGAAATACAAATGGCTAGTAGAAGCTTTAAAAAGTGTTCAAAATCCTTGGCAACGAGGAAATTGCATATTAAAACTAAGATGCCTTCTCACTGTAGTCAGAATACTAATCATCAGGAATAAATAAATACTAGATTGGATGATGTGAAATGAGAAATACTTATACACTGGTGGTGAGAGAAAGACTCTTGTAGCGACTTTGGGAAATCGTTTTGACTTCTCAAATACTAGAACAAGAACAAGTGGTGACTCATAAGTGTCATATATCCAAAGTTTAGATTCTACTATAGCAATGCTTGCCCTGGTGTTCATTTGTAGGTGAAGTTTTTGGCCAGGACTGCAGACTCCCGAAATAACCACACAGAGATTTATTATTAATTGTAAATGATCTGCCCATAGCTTAGACTTGCTACTAACTAGATCTCACATTTTAAATTAAATCATATATTTATCTATGGTCTACCATATTGCAGTACCTTTTTCAGCATGGCATGTTCATCTTCCTGTTTCCTCTGTCTCACTGGAGATTCTGCCCTCCTATTACCCAGAATTTTCATAGTTTGGCTCTTCCAACTAACCTCTTCCTACCTAGCTATTGCCCATTCAGCTATTCATTATCAACGAGAAAAACGCATCTTTACAGTGTACAATATTATTATTCGACAGTGTTCATTGATGCTCAATCCAGAATAGCTGGGAAATGGAATTGACATAGTCATTAGCAGATAAATGGATATGCAAATTGGGATACATATACACAAGTGAACATTATTCAACTAAAAAAAACTTAAATAATGCAATTTGTAGGTTAATATGGGCACTTGCAAAAACTTTTTTGCTGAGTTAGGAAACTCAAACCTCAAAGATAAATGCCTCATGTATTCTCTCATTTACAGATCTTAATTTTTTATTGTTATCCTGAACAAAGGTAGAAGTCAAGAAATTAAAGATTATTGTTGTAGGAATAACAATACATTTATTATTTAATAAATACATTAAAGGAAGTGGGATAGCAGATTGTAGGTGAAGTAAGAGAAGAGACATGGGGTAATAAGGTTGGAAGTAAATAACCTCTAAGAGTCAAAGGAGGATTTAATGTAAAGGAAGAGGTACAAAAGACCTCATGACCTCTTACGATCTCAAACTCAATAAAAATTCTTAGTAAAACTATAATTGGTGTTTGTAAACCATATGTGGAATGACACAGGGGATAAAGGTTTAAATTAGTGGAAATGGGTGTAAGGGCAGGGGAAAGAAGAAGGGAAGGGAATATATCAACACTAACATGCGTGTATTAAAAGTTAATCTATTAAATTGTAAGCTATTCTCAATATATAATTTTGGCAAATCGAGTGTGAATAGAGGTGTCTCACATTGGTACTCTTAGCAGACTATTGTCATTGCTCTTGGTTCCCTACCATAACTAAATGATGCACCCCTATCACTGAAGACACACCACATATGCTGGCAACTGTCCATAACAAAAACAGTTTCAAACTGACCTGGAAATTTTTCCCCTTCTGGCTAGATTTCAGAGTGTTCTTTGAGAAGAAAAACCTTAGTGGTCTTACCTAGCATTAGACCCTGCATACTCCAATACAGATAAACCAGGAAAGATTTTTCAAAAACAATACAGTAGTGGAAAGACTCATAAAGCAACCAACCATTTCCTAATTGGATTTGAAACCTGTTTCCCAGGAAAGAATTAATATCTGAATACATTCATCACTAAAAATAAAATAATTCTCTAAAAAAAACTCCATTAGTAAGATTTTGACATTATGTTTCTTACTGTACATACTAATTTCCTAGCATAGAGGTTGGAATCTTTTCCAACAGATATTCTCCATGGAACTACTATCAATGCTGCTGTTTGTAATACTTATGAAGGGAAGATATACTACCCAAGTGTGGTATCACTGCAACCCCAATTTTAGTGGCCACATAAGATGGGACATTTCTAATTTATTTCTCTGGCCCATAGGAATAGAAACTAGAAACCAAAACTGGCATTTTCATTATCTATATGAAAGTGAAACTCTATCTAACAGGGTGAGCAATTTCTCAAATGTAAGTACTCAGAAGCTGGCAGACAAATGATCTACATTCCTTTATTGCCTGGACTTTACAGTCTTCTTTGCATCACTTTGACCCTACATCTTCATAGAAAGAAACCTAGTGGGAGTTTATTAGTTTCACGATGCAGTACCAACTTTCGGGTGATTTACTTGAAACTGTGCTTCTGAGAGGCTATTGACAACCTATCAGATCAGTTACCAGTCCAACAGCAATTGAAAGGCCTGGTAGCAAATGAGTGAAGTGTTTTTAATAAGACTTCTTTTGCTTATTGAGTGGCTGCCTGCATCATTTATTTTAAAGTGTCTTCCGGACCCTTTAGCTGCAGGTGTACTTTATATCGGAGGAAGAATAAAGAAGACAGAAGAGGGCTGTTATCTCAGAAAATGTGTTAATATCATAGTCCTATTGATGGAACCTGACACATTATTTATATTTGATATACTTAGGCTTGTCTAGTCTTAAGACTTACCTTGGAAACTTGTCACGAAGACATCCACAGTGATTTCCAGCATAAACACAGGGCAGATGAAGCAATTGCTCTGAAGAACTTGCTGTGTTTATTTTCTACATTTCAATATGTGCTCAAAATGACTTACACTTAGGTTAATTTAGCAAGTTCTGGATAGACAGAATATAGCTGTGAACATTAGATTTCTGATTGCAGACAGTTAACACAGTTGTTGCTTCCGTATGTGGCTCTGTGTTACTTTTCTCGTAAGTAGACAGCTGTCATTGAACAGACTAAAAGTTGCCTCTTTGGCTAATACCTTAAGAAAGTTTTAGCTTAAACAACTTCTTTTAATACCCAAATAATTCTCTGAGAGACATATTAACTATGTTGTCCATTAAGATATATTACAAATTAACTTCTGTAGGAGTTACAGCTTAAATTCCTTTCTGACTTATCAGCTTTTAAAACCCTTCAGCCATGAAAGCATGCTATATGCTATATATCTGATTAATAAGATTTTAGTTTTCTGACTGACTATTTGCCTCTATAACACATTTTAAAATGTCTTCCATCTATTGATCCACATACTGAGGCTAAAGATATACCTTAAAAATCATAAGGGTAAACATGTCATTAACAGTTTATAGCTATTTAATATTCAGATATAGAAAATAACCGTATTCTACAAAAAAGAGACAATGAACTTTTTAATTGAAATGATTGATTTGATTTTACAAACAATTCTCTTTCCCTGTACAGTTGGAATGAACGGTATATCTGTATTTTTGACCCTTAATCATTTTTGAAATGGCCAGTGTGTGCAACGTGATATGATAGTTTTCCCTTTGTGTTGAGTGTGCAGTATATGCATATTTGAGTGATTCTGACTTCATTTGAACATGGTGTGTATGTATGTGTGTGAGAGAGTGTGTGTGTTTGTGTGTGTAACACGTGTCTCTGTTTTTCCTCATATTTTTACACAAGATTTTACACAGTCTTTGCTCCCAGTACTCACAGGGGTTGACATGTTACATCTGGCACTCTTTCTGTTCTTAATAGATCCCCCAGGTGTTTGCACAATGTTCACCTGTCTCCTTGGCACAGACAAGAATTTCTGATTTCTTTGTTTTCCTTTATTGTTCTTTATCTAGTTGATTTTTAAGAGCATAAATAAAAATTACTGGGAATTATGTAAAGATCTTGAGATATATTAAGCAAGTTTCATTTGAAAAAGACCTGCAAAACTTTTGATAGCTTATTTGTAGCCACAATCCTTGCTTCAAATACTGGACACTTTTACGTTTTAGCTCTAGTGAATCTGTCCATTGTTTCAGTTGTGCTGGAAAGCTTTTACTTGGTTCTGGCTATGTCATTTCCATTTGGTGACACAGTGTTGTTATCTTTATCCTTGATAACATTTTGTAATATATAATCTACATAATGACTACTCACTTAAATACATATATTAATGCCAATAGTTTGACTATGTTTTTATGGCCATGTTTTGTTTTTCTGAAGTAAAATAGCAAATATATTTCAAGAACATAGACTTCCTCAAGTTCTGCTTTGATTAACTCTTTCATACCTAAAAAAGTGAAGTGTTAAGCATGAACTATTCTACCAATGCCTAATGATGGCTCTCAGTTGTAAGGATGAATTATGCTTTCTTTTTATATATGTATGGATGACATCTTTGGCCTGGGTTCATTGAAAAGTATGTGTGACTTATAGAACTCTGATAAACTACCTTTTTATCACACACACACAAAAAATCTCCTTGGAGATAGATGCAGTGTAGTTCAAATATACACCCTGTAAAATATAGGTTTATCCAGAATAAAAGGCACCTCCTCATGAATTTTCAAGCATATTGATAATAAACTGAAATAAAAAATAAAAGAATATTATAACTATTTGAGTGAGGGCCAGGAAGTTTGTTACAAGATAGGGTCTTCTAGATGTGACAAGGAAGTTACACCTTAAATTCCAGCAATATTGCTTTATAAACATAACCTGAACAAAGATAGCACGAGTTTACATGCCAATATGAATAAAGAAAGTCTCACAAATCTTTATCCTCTGATGAGGAGTTATAAACATTTAATAACTACTCAGACAGGGAGAGTTAGGTTTCCCTCTCTAGGATGTGTTTTGTAAGTGATTATACTATATATGTCTTACAAACATCCTTAAAAGCAATACTGTATAGAATCAGCAGGTTGGACTCACATATTACATGTATGAAATAAAATTTTTTAAAGAAAAATAGTCCATGAATTTGAGAGAGTTACCTGGAGAAAACAGACATGGAAGAGTTTGGAGGGAGGAGAAATATAGTGAGATGATGAGTTTTTTTAGATTTAGAAATAAGAAAAAGATGAAATACTTATTAAATCATAAGAGAAAACCAGTAAACAAGAAACACAGGCAAGTCAGGCTGGGAAATTAGCTTCAATGATAGTGTTTGCACAGCACATGTGCAGCCCTGAGTTTGAACATCAGCACCAATATAAGCCAGGTGTGGTGGTACATTCCATTTATGACAGTACTCTGGAGGGGGCACAAGATTATCAGACACTCAAAGTTATTTCAAATATGAAGTTAGCTTTAGGCCAGCCTGGAATGTGTAAGACCTTGTCTGCAAAGAGAAAGTATAAGGAAGAAGTTGGGAAATTTAGTATCTAAAACCTCTAATGACAGAACCCCAAAAAGATTATCAAACTATACATTACTTTGAAGAGTACCTGAATAGTTCAAAGAAAATTAAAAGTAACAACTTGGGGTTGTTACTAAGCTTAAAGGATTTGAAAGAAGCACCAATATATTGATTGATTAATTAACTAATTAAGGGAATTTCAGATGAAAGGACTAGCAAGATTAAAGATATGACAGCTTAAAATAGGTGGGGTATATTGTCTGTTTACGTGAAAAATTCATACTTTCTTTTACTTTTTTAATTGAAAATTTTTCATGTATTATGTCAAGGTTTCTAAATTTTCATTTCTCCCAGATCTTTACCACTCCCCAGCTACTCAATTTCATGATTTTTTTTGAATTATCTTTAGAAAGCAAACATGTTGAGAAACAAAGAGACAAAAAAGAAAACCAGAAAAAAAAAATAAAACAAAGAAGAAGAATAAAAAAATGTATGGTCATGTCCACACATCCACAAACAAAACACCTAACAATAAAAACTTGAAATCGAATTTTTATAACTTTTCTTTTGCTGTTGTAACATTTGATGGTTTTTTGCCAATTTTAACATTTGATGAAGCTCTCAACAGGACACTGGCATTACTGTGGCATCCAGCATGGGGAAGTTTTAGGGAAAGGCATATTTTTCCTGCATAGGAGATATTATGAGGCCACAGAATACCTGAAGGATGTCTCTGGAATTCCCCATCATTCTCTTCTCTATATATAAACAAAACAGAAAAACTGAGGACCAGATTGATTGAACTACACTGTTATGTCTTTTTAAAATTGTCAATAACTTTCATCAATAAACAAAGTTATAAATTAGAATTGGTCTCCTTGAGAAATGATAGTGAGTAGGGAAAAATACAGAATTAATCCAATTTTATCTCTTCCCATTGTGTGTTTGATATAAGAATAATTAAAAATATATACTTAATAGGCCTGCTACTCCTCCTCCTCAGTAACACGTAAAGAGAAATTGGCTTTGGTTTTGGGCATTATCAGGATTTTATGAACATTTAATCATATTAGAGCAGTTTGATGCTTTTTGTCTTAGTCAGGGTTTCTATTGCTGTGAAGAGACAGCATGACCATGGTAACTCTTATGTAGGAAAACATTTAATTGTGGTGCATTCTATGAATTCGTGTTCTTTTAAACATGTTTTGAAATGTAGTACAAATATGTACATAATAAATATTCATGTGTAATGCTTTGAAGGAAATCATATATGATAAAAATCTACATCAAACTTCCTGCATTTATTTTCTATACTGTCTAGAAAATTAAAAAGTTTACTGTTTGCACATGGCCCACCTAGTATTGCACATTTTTTGTGACTGTGAAGTCTAATCTCATAGCCTTAGTTAGAGTTGCAATCAGGATGACAGACAACACAAGAGCCTCATGTGGAGGCTCAAATTAGATACTCTGTGTACAATTTCATATAAGTTATTGATTAAATCTTTTTTTCCAGATTTGATCATCATGACATTCTCCTACAAAACTAATAATGACAACACAATTAGACATTGTACTAAAATGGCTCTTTTGTAGCATTATAACTTATAGTTGCAGAAGTAGTAAGAAGCATGTCCCAAGTATCCATCTACAGTTAGCAGTATCAAGGGTTGTTCAGGAGTGAATATACCAGGAGATCAGCTTCATGGGAGCGCTTTAAAATCTGTCTGCCACATCAGCTAAATAAAATGGTTAATTTGTCTGTCTATGCTAATGAAAAGGTGTAAATATAGGCTTACATAATAGCTGGTCACGGGAAACTTTGTCCTTTTCAAAGATGACTGCAAGTTAGGTAAAGAAAACTAGATTAAAAAGATGTGCATGCAGATGAAAGATTATCTGAAATTCCAGCAATGGAAGATAGAATAAGACAGATCCCTTGAGCTCACTAACTACTTGTTTGTAGCTTATCAGTGAGCTCCAGGTTACGTGAAAGCTTTAAATCTAAAAATAATGTGAAGAAACTGAGGAAGTTCCCCAAGTTCTTACCCACCTCAAATCATCTACAGAGGCCACCAACCACACACATACACAGACATATATACTACACATATACACATAAGCACCAAGTTATGTTCAAATTTTGTTTTCATTATGTTTAAATTCCATTGTTTTCATAAATAATGTCACTTAGTTCACTTAGTATTCTGCTGTTGAAAAATACAAAAGATTTGTAGCTCTTTTTAACCCACGGATGATAAATACATGGGAGGATTAGCACCAGAAAGAAATCAACACATTCTCAAGAACTGCCTAGCAATGTCCTTTCTCAACCCACTGATTTCTTTCTCCATCTGAATTCTGAGACTTATAGTTTGATAAACCATGTCTTATTTTCAGACATGATAACTCCTTGCCACTAGTTTACTGAGGAGTGTTTTGGTACTAGGAGTTAGTCATCATCACCAATGAGTCAGAGTGAATTGTTAAACTGTGTCTCTCTCTATACTCGAGGCCACTGCTTCTAATGGAGCTTGGATTTTAAACAGATATTTAAAATTCATCTAACGGGAAGTCATAAACAATAGTGCCAAGAGCGAAATGCTCTAAAAGATTTAGACCAAGATGGGACCAGGTCTCAGGGTCCTGAAAAAGAAAAATCTGTCTTTATGAAAAGAGATTCTGTGGTGAAACATACTAGCTTGTAATCAACTCTATTCAAAAGGAAACTCGAGCATTCTGAAAATGCAGAAGAATAATGGAAAAAGAGATACCATAATCAGTTTACTACGGTAAGGAAAAACATCCTAACAGAGAATGTGTACTGACCCTAGAGAGATACAAAATACAACCCTTCTGAATGGGCAAATGGTTTAATGAGAAACTACTGAGCTTGGCAATGAAAGCTTATGGATAAGCTTATGGGAGTATTGTGGTTACCCCTAAATAAATCTCAGGGGAATTCTCAATGATAAAGTGCAATTTGTGCAGGTGCTCCCTCATTTTAAGGTCCCACAGGTAAGCACAAATATTTACCAAATGTACCAAATGCTGCAGGGCACTGGGACTAGAAACCTATTTCAGTTACTAGGAGTTTATTGATAAGAAGTTAATGGATGCTACCTATAAAGAAAGCTCACCTAAATGCTGGGGTGGAACACCTCTGGAGTATGAAGTACAAGTCTCCTGGAGAACCCTTTAGAAAACTGTTTTATAAGAGAAACTGAAGCCTGGTCCTTAATTTAACCCTGCCAAAGACAACACTTATTGTACATGAGCAAAGATGTATTTCATTAGTGTAATTGTCAAACTATATTTGATTGATTTTAGCAAATGCTCTTTTACTACTATTGAACAACAATGAAAAGAAATAGAAATAAAAATAAAAATACTCTCCTGTGATCACCATTTTCCATTTGTTGTAGCAAATGTGGATGAGTATGTGTATCGATCTAAGTTATTTGTGACACTTTCTAAATGTTAGGGATGTAGGCATCCTTGACAGACAAAACCAATATTTCATAATCATCAGGTGGCTCTAATAGAGATGTTAAATGTTTGCCATCTTTGGCCTCCAAAATATACGATGTGGAGAGTGGTGCTTGTTGGCACGGCAACTGCATAAAATTGGGCAACTAAAGATGTTTTGAGCTCTAGGGACCTTCAAAGTGAAAAAAGGAAAACAAACAAAAAGTTACAATAGTTTGACTCATAGTCAAGGTAGAAACTGTCATACATGGTCTTGAGGACCTTTCCAATCAGGCGCATGCCATTGGCTTTTTTGTGCTTCACAGCATTGTGTGAGGCAACAAAGCTGAACTGGAGGGAGAATTGTTACACCCTGACATACTCTCAGAGTCCCATTGAGATGGTCTTATTATAATAAAGGGAAAAACATTGACCTGTTGATCTGCTTATTTTCTTTGTCATTGGGAACAGCAAGTGAAAACTGGAAGCATTTTAAAAAGATATCCTTTACAGTATTATACAAATAGGGCAGAGATAAAATCGTATATAAAGCATAGGACCTAATTCTAAGAAATAAAAGAGGTTCATGCACGTGACTATGCAATGAGACTAATTACATCAATTAGACAAGATGGGTTATGCAGAAAAGCAGTACGGCTAGAGAAGGAAAATAGTAGCCAAGACGCACAATTCTCTATAGTTGCCTGATTTGTACTTGAAAAGCAGACTTGCATACAGCTTAGAGATTTCCAGATTCCTGGGTTTTAGTTAAATCAACTATCCAAATATCATAAAAATTAAGTAGAAATAGAGATAAACAAAATCACAAATTTGAACTATCTTTTGGATTTTAAGTCTCTGTTTCATTTTGTATACAAGATTTAATAGTCAGGATATATTTTAAGAATACATTTTGGGAATTTTGGAAGAAAAAAAATTACTAAAAGCATACAGTGCATATGCACCTTGATCTCTAATAAAGCAAATAATTAAAACAAAATACTAGAGCTGGGTGGTGGTGGCGCATGCCTTTAATCCCAGCACTTGGGAGGCAGAGGCAGGCGGATCTCTGCGAGTTCGAGACCAGCCTGCTCTACAAGAGCTAGTTCCAGGACAGGCTCCAAAAACCACAGAGAAACTCTGTCTTGAAAAACTGAAAAAAAAAAAAGAAAAAAAAATACTATTTAAGCATACCACTTCTAAAGGTCATTAATAGTTTATTTTCTAAATTATCATTTTCAATAATTAGTCACCAGAGAAAACATAAAAATTAGAAAACATTCTATTTATGTTTCAGTTTTATTATCTATAATAATTATTAGTATTTTACATTTCAAAAAAGTGCAAAGCTACATAGATATATAGAGATTACAGTTGCTTAACGGTGAAATAATTAGAATAATTACAGCTGTATGTATGTTTAATTGTTCGTGAAGATGTTATTAGTGAACAAACATGGACAGTTTTATCAGTGTGTGGAGTTTCATTTCAGTTTAGCAAGATATTTTCATAAATCTGCTTGCATTTTAAAGTATTTGTTTTTTTTGTGTATGAATGAATGTTTGTGAGAATGTATGTATGTGCACTTCATGAATGTTTGGTACAGTCGTAGAATTAGAGTTAGAGACAGTTATAAGCTATTATGTTAGTGTCGGGAATCTGGGAATGAAACCTAAGTCCTCCACAAGAGTAGTAGGGTTACTTAACTACTGAGACATCTCTCTAGCCCCAAGATGATGAACTTTTCTGATTAATAAAATGAATCAAAATGTATCAAGAATAAAAGTAGGCAATATACAGAGTATACATGCTAAAAGACTCTTAAGCAAAGCTGTGCATCATGCTTTATCTTGATTTCATTATTTAAAAAATCAAAACAATATTCCTATACCATTTTAACACCATAACTTCAGTTTTCATGGAAATGAAGAACATGAATATGGTTGGTTTGAGTACTTAGAATGTAGAGATAGGAGGATACGAATTGAAAGTCATTCTTGGATACAAAGAGAGTTCAAGGTCATATGAGAGAATGTGTGTCCAATTTCTTTCCTACCTCTACAAAAAATCTTACTTTAAAATGAAATAATTTCACTAGTTGTTACTTTTTAATATTATGGATTCATATTTACCAAAAGTATTTATATTTTTGGAAAAATCTAGAAAAACAAATATATCCTAGATCATAGTTCATCGATTTAGAAGCCAGTGAAACAAAGAAAGAATTCTTTATTTGGATTTGGACAAAAAAAAGTCTTATGAGATGTATACTGTTTTATAAATCTTGTAGCAGTAATCATTTAAAATAATAATAGAGCTCCAAGACAATGGCCCAAGTATCATACCTATGCAGTGTCAGAAATTCTATGTGTCCTGGTGTCTCTATGTGCATACAGTCATGGTGTATGTATTTGTGTGTGTTTGTGTACATGTGTGTGTATGCATACATGTCTTTGAGGATGGAAGGAAATTATTTTAATACAGACATTAATTGTGTATAACACCACAACTAACTAAAGATTTAGGAATAATCACTTTTTTTATGCAGCTATTTTATGTGATTGAAATATGTCATTTAGTGTAATTTTTATGGTGCTAGAGACACTGACAGGAAATGGTTATGCATTGTGCTTTGTTCTGTATAAGGCCCACAATTCATTTAACTTACCTTGCAGTCACTTCTTTCAGATCACGAAGTTACATCATATAAAATTAAAACAAAGACATTAGATGGAACTCACATGTAATATGTTCACTAAAAAGATTAATAAAGCAGTACACACATTCTCTCCTCTCCTTAATCTATCATCTGTTATATTATTATGGAATTATATAAAGAAAGTAATAGAGATGCAAAATCATCTTAATTAGCAAACATTATTTCTATTTCTGACTTATTTCAAGAGTCGTCAGAACTTTTTTGTAGATAAAACTATATTTTGTATGTATATAATATTCTTTTCTCTCTAGCGATCACTACCTTCTGCACATTAATGCCATTTAAAACATGTCCGGAAAAAATGTTAACTACTCCATAATTATAATATTCTTATCATTAAGAAAAAGAATAAATTATGTGTAGCCATCATCCCCCATGAAAGATGCTTCTTTATGGAACTGAAGGAGACTCTTACAGAGATCTACGACTCATCAAAATGTGAAGAATATGTGTCCATATTGTGTAGAATGTAAATATACACATGGGCAATAAAACTCCTACACCCAACGCCAGGGAAACAGTGTAAAAGAAGTGGCAGAAAGATTGTATGAACCTTCACCCTGGAATTCCTGCTGCCATATAATGACTCATTTGTCAAACTACTCTGGATGGTGCACATTCCACAAAGTCCCGATTGTACACTAAGGACCATTAAGAATGGGAAAGTTCAGTTTTTGTTTTCATTTTTGTGGATGAACTCCCACAATGCAGTCCAATTCCAAGTGGTTAACTCTGGACACATGGACATATAAGCAATGATAAATGGACTCAATAGGTTGTATATACATTATTGTGTGCACATATACACATGTAACAAAGAAGAAGAGATAATGAATTTTGGAGGGTGAAGAAAAGAGGGAGGGATAAATGATGTAAATGTAGAACTCACATAAAAAATTCTCACTCCCACTTCTCTAATTTATTTTTTTATTATTATTTTTCGAGACAGGGTTTCTCCATAGCTTTTGGTCCCTCTCCCGGAACTAGCTCTTGTAGTCCAGGCTGGCCTCGAACTCACAGAGATCCACCTGCCTCTGCCTCCCGAGTGCTGGGATTAAAGGCGTGCGCCACCACAGCACAGCTTCCACCTCTCTAATCTTAGTAGACTAATAACATCAATGGAAGGAGGCTCTCTAAAGTCAGCAGAGCAAAGCACATATGAACTCATGGAAAATAAAGTAGCAAGTACAGACTGACACCTCTGAACATGTCTGTACCAAGTCCTCTGTATAGTATATATTATAGCTTTCAGTTTAGTACTTTTATGGGATTTCTGGATGTGTAAACAAGTGGGTCTCTGATTCTTGTGCCTTCTCTTGAGGCTCTTTTCCTTCTGTTGGCTTGCCTTCTCCAGTTTTGATATGATAATTTTGTTTTATCTTATTTTATTCTAAAAAAAATACTGTTGAGACAAAAAATAGAAAAGCAACATGATGACAGTAGAGCAATGTTAATACTTGTTATATTTGTAGAAGAAAACATGCCTACATATATGGATATATGCATGCATAAATGTATATGTATATAAACATGTATACACTGAATGTTTTGTTTAAATTTCTAATCACTTGAGAATACAATTCTGAGTATATAATTTATATATTTACCTTGTAGACTGTGGAGCTAAATATAAAATTAGACCATCAGGCTAGTACATACATCATATTCCCAGATGTCCACACATTTATGAACTTGTTAAGCAGTTCAAGCCAATTTTATACTGAACTATTTGCAGTTTACATAGGCTAATTTAAACTTGAAAAATTATACTCTAAACAATTTCAAAGGCCAAACCTTTAAAACTATCAGTTTTTTTTTTAGATTTTTCAACCTGTTTCTATATATGTGTTTTTACTGTTTTAGTCCTGTTAATTTAGAATTTGAATATCAGATCATGTAATTGTTGATGGATTCATTTAAGCAAATTGGTAGCCACACCAATATTCATTGATAATTCAATCAGCCCTATGATTGAATAAAAGTTAGTTTCACTTTGCCATCTATGGCCCTGGTGCTTATATTTTGCTAACTTTATTGAAATATAATTTCTGTGTCTTGGAATTCTCCCACTAACGTTTAGATGTAAATATTTTAGTGGATTCTTGGCCATGAATCTAGCTTCACAATATTGTCCAGTTTCAGAATATACCCACAATTCCAAACTAAGTCCCCTAACCTTTGGAAATAATCTTTATTCTCCTCTTATATTAAAAAAATAATAATATTTCAAACATATTTTAAAGTTAAGATAGCAAAATATTTTGTTTAAAATACTAGACAAATAGCCTATCCCATACAAGATATTTCCAAAATATTCTTAACAATGTGCAGTTATTTGTACTAGGTCGCATGCATGTATAGATACACATTTCTTAAATAATTTCTTGTGTCTCGTTTATGGGCTGTTAGTTATTATTTTTAAAGTGTTGAAAGAAATCAAAACTTTTTTTCTGAATTATGTTTTGTATTTTGTTGGAAGAGTTTAAATAAGAACCTACTTTATAATTTCAGGCAAACAGCTCAGATAGTTAAGTTCTTTAATAAGAGTCTGAAATTCCGCATTGTATTGAAAACTATAATGTTGACAGTTATTGTATTAGAAAATGACATAGTTGCAATGGTTTAATAGCATACACATGCTTTTATCTGTTTGCAGATAACTACTATTAGCAGTTATGACATTCACTAACTCCATTTTTTGTCATTTTTTATATTTTCACTATTGACTTTCTCATGATCTTTCCTCTCTGTCAAGTTTCAGCCTCTGTGAAGTTCTTTCAAGTTTACTCCATTCCTAACAACTGTTCTCTACTGTTTGAAATCTTTAAAAGCAGATAGATAAGCCTTCCTTTTGGACTTTATGTTATAAAGTACCATTTATAGCAGGCTTTGGAGAGGTGAAGAAGTTCATAGTACAGTCTCAGGAGCAACTCACAATTGGGTACTTGACGTACATTTAGCTTCTAAGCTAGTAAACCTCTTCTGTTTACTTGAGCTCTGCCATTCAGTCCTTTCTACTTTTATCGCCTTTCTTTCCTTTTCCTTGTCTTTGCCCTTCAGCTCTCCCAAAACAAAAGGAGATGATGAAAACAAACTTCCCTATCATATAGAAAAACAACTCTTAAGATCTAGGATTCTAAGCATTTGAACTTAACAAATCAAAACAAACTAATGTCTTAGTCCATGTTTGCTGACTTTAGCTCTCAATCCTTCCACACTCTTTCTGTAAGGAAAATGGGACTAGGAAAAGAGTACAGGATCTCTTCTTTTTTTTTTTTTCTGTTCTGATTTCTCTGTATTTAGTATTTTAAAATTTATTATTTAAAACAATCTCTTCTCATTTTACATACTAAACCAGTTCCCCATCCCTGCTCTCCTTCCTATCCCCTCACCTTCCAACCACCCAACCACTCCTCATCCACTCCTCAGAGAGGGTAAGGCTTCCATGAGGAGTCAACAAGTTCTGACACATCAATTTGAAGCAGGACCAACGTTCTCCCTGTTGTATCTAGGCTGAACAAGGAGATTGTAACACTAGAGATAAATTCTGCTCCCCCTTCCAGTGTCCCCACATACTGCACCAGCCACACACTGTCACCCATATTCAGAGGGCCTAGTAGTTTGCTCCAATGCAGGCTTGCCCCCTGTCAGTTCGAAGTCAGTGAGCACCCAACAGTTTAGGTCAGCTGTTTCTGTGGGTAACGTCATCATGGTCGTGATACCTTTGCTCATATTATCACTCCTCCCTCTTTTTTCGTGGACTCTGGGAGCTCGGCCCAGTGCTTAGCTGTGGATCTCTGCATCTGTTTCCATCAGTTGCTGGATGAAGGTTCTTTGATGAAAATTGAGGTAGTCATCAACCTGATTATAGGGAAAATCCAGTTCTGGTAGCTTCATTGCTTAGGGTCTTAGCTGGGGTCATCCTTGTGAATTCCTGGGAATTTCTCTAGTGCCAGGTTTCTTGCTAGCCACATAATGGCTCCCTCAATAAAAATACCTCTCGCCTTGTTCTCCATCTCTATCTTTCCTCCATCTTGACTATCCATTCTCCTCCACTTTTCCTTTCTCCCCTCCTCCTCTCCTTCCATCCTCCTTTCTCCCCTCACCCCCATGCTTCCAATTTTCTCAAGAGTTCTTGTCTATTTCTCCTTCACAGAGGTATCCATGTATGTCTCTTCTAGCTCCTCTGGTGTCGTGGACTATAGGATGGTTATCCTTTGATTTATATTTAATATATCCTTATGAGTGAATATAAACTGTCTTTGTATTTCTGGGTCTGGGTTACCTTACTCAGGATGGTTTTTTCTATATCCATCCTTCAAGATGTGTTGTTTTTTTTTTTTTTTTTTTTTTTTTTTTGCTTTTGAGTAGTACTCCTTTGTGTAAATGTATCACATTTTCATTAGCCAGCCTTCAGTTGAGGGGTATCTAGGCTGTTTCCAGGTTCCAACTATTACAAATAATGGTTGTATTAACACAGTTGAGCAAATGTCCTGGTGGTATGAGTGTACATTCTTTGAGTATATTTCCAAGAATATTATTTCTGGTTCTGGAGGTAGATTTGTTCCCAATTTTCTGAAAAACTGCCATACTGATTTTCAAAGTGGCTGTACAAGTATACATTCCCATAAGCAATGGAGGAATGTTTTCCCTTACTACACATCCTCTCCAGCATAAACTATCAGCAGTGTTTTAGATCTTAGCAATTCTGACAGGTGTAAGATGGTATCACAGCGACAATTTCCATTTCCCTGATGGTTAAGGATTTTGAAATTTTCCTTAAATGTTTTTTGGCCAGTTGACATTCTTCTGTTGAGAATTCTCTTTTGAGATCTGTACCACATTTATTGAGTTATTTTGTATTTTGATGTCTAGTTTCTTGAGTTCTTTATATATTTTGGCAATCAATCCTCTGTCCCATGTGAGGTTGGTGAAGAACTTTTCCAATTCTGTAGGCTGCTGTTTTGTTTTGTTGATTGTGTCCTTGGTGTTACAGAAGTTTCTCAGTGTAAGGAGGTCTCATTTATTAATTATCGTTCTCAGTGTCTGTGCTACTAGTGTTATATTCAGGAAGTTCTGGAGACATCACCATCCATGATATGATGTTCCATGATAGAGCTACAGTAATGAAAACATCTTTTTTTTTTTTTTTTTTTTTTTTTTTTTTTTTTTTTGGTTTTTCGAGACAGGGTTTCTCTGTGGTTTTGGAGCCTGTCCTGGAACTAGCTCTTGAAGAGATCCACTTGCCTCTGCCTCCCAAGTGCTGGGATTAAAGGCGTGCGCCACCACCGCCCAGCCGAAAACATCTTGGTATTAACATAAAAACAAATAAGTGGACCAGTGGAATCAAATTGAAGACCCTGGCATTATCCACATACTTATGAACACCTAGTTTTTAGCAAAAAGGCTAAAATTATATAATGGAAAAAAGAAAGCATCGTTAACAAATGGTGCTGGCATAACTCGTTGTCAACATGTAGAGAACGCAAATAGATTCATATCTATCTGTTATATCATATCTATCCCCATACACAAAGCTCAAGTCCAAGTGGATCAAAGACTTCAACATCAGTATGGTTACACTGAAAGTTTTGAACACAGTGGCACTGGAGACCACTTCCTAAATATAACTCCAGTACCACAGACATTGAGAGCAACAATAAATAAATGAAACCTCCTAAAGCTGAGAAGCTTTTATAATGTAAACAACACAATCAATAAGACAAAATGGCAGCCTTTCTTTTTTCTAAAGAGAGACAGAAAGAGAGTTAATAGATACTGATGTGAAGGGAGATGGAGAGGATCTCAGGGGGTTGGGAAAGGGAAAACCTTAATCATTATATAGTGTATGAAATAGTAGCTATTTTCAGTAGAAGAAAAAGAAGAGAAGAAAGCAACAAACATCTTGAAGGGTGAATTTAAAATTAACAATCATTTTGAAATACTGTGTTGTAGCTACTTTTCAGCATGGAGAATTTGCTTTCCTATGCGTATCTCAAGTCTGACATCTTAATCATAAAAATTAAAACACAGGAATTGTCTACAAAAAAGAAGCCATAAGCTTCTCAAGCAAAGATATTTTTCTTTCTTTTTGTTAACCACTTTTAAAACATTAAAACTTTGACAAAAATGTTATAATTTATAAAAAAGCATTGTTTTTTCAGAAGTACATAAATCCAAAGTCAGAGAATGTTTAATATCTAACTAAAAATGACATGAATTACTCGAAATTGTATGACTGTAGAATCAGAATTTTGACCCAGATCTTAAAATTTACATGAGGCACCATTTATTTACTGTTTAAGGCTACTTTCTACTTTCTCTTTAATGAGGGTAAGTGTGGCTGGATTTATGTCAAGGTCTTTGATCCATCTGGACTTTACTTTTGTGCGTGGGGATAGATATGGATCTATTTGCATTATCTACTCCTCCTGGGTTAGTCTGTTTCTTTCTGTTCTATAACTTTCAGGTGTGCTGTTAAGTCGCTATTGTGAGGCCTCTCCTCTTTCCTTCTGTAGCCACTTTAGTGCTATGAAATTTCCTCTTACCACTGCTTTCATAGTGTCCCATAGGTTTGGGTATGCAATATATTCAAGACTTTAATTTCTTTTTTCATTTCTTCCTTGACCTAGTGTGGGTTCAATTGAACATCGTCCATCTGTTGCTGTGATGAAGTATTCTGATTAAAAGCATCTTAGGGAAAGGAAGATATATTTGACTTACACTTCCAGGTTCAAAGCCACCATGGTAGGAAGTCAGAATAGGAAAACAAATGATAAATGGAACAGAAAGCATCAAGGACTTCTCTTTACTGGCTTAATTTTTGAGCCAAGATAACCTGAAATAGACCAAGACCCTGTGCCTAGAGATGCACATGGTGGGTGATACGTCCTACACCCATTAGAAATCAATACAATAGCGCATACACATGCTCACAGGCCAATCAGCACATCTGATCCAAGTACTTCTTCAGTTGGAGTTTCTTCTTTCTAAGTTCAGTCAAGCTGTCAATAAAAACTAATAAAGAAAGCAATCCAAATGTAATCACACACACACAGAAGGATTTGCACTCTTAAGCAGAAATCAACTGCCAATTGCTCCTCAGTTAGGAGTGAATCCACAAGATCATCTCCTCAGTCCTTGCTGAAATGCAAGCTGATTTATTTTCTGTTAGTCTTACATAGGTAGCACAGTTGTAATACCAAGATTTCAATGGTCATGGCATACCCAGAAGACCGCTTTAATAGCATTCTTTCCTTTCCTCTTGCTCTAGAATTGTTCTACCACCTCTTCTACTATGGTAAAAAATTTTCTTTTAGGGAAGGGCACTCAAAACTGTTGAATCTTAACCTTTGACCTTAAAATGAAATTCTGCTTTAAATTTATGATTATTTTTGCTTGCATTTCACTTTAAATGGAAAAAAGCTTGCAATCCGATCATTTCACAGTCCTTTTTGCTTTTATATTATATTTGTTTCATTGTGTATTTACCATATTAATTATATATTAATAAGCTGAATATAAATTTCCATACAAACATATGGCGTGCACAAAAAAGAATTCCAACCCGCCCCTTTTCCATCTACTCATACCCACTCTTAAAATCAATATCTATTAATCACTACTTTCAGGTTGACATATTTTAGACTCTGTTTTAATTACTTTCCTTATCGCTGTAACAAAATACCAAACAATAGCCACCAAATCAGTCAGCGAACATGCGATATTTGTCTCTCTAGTTCTGCCTTACTCACCTGATCACAGCTATTTTTCAAGTTCATATGGTTTGGCTCATAAAACATCCTTCATGCTTATTTTTGGATAAATAATACTCCTTTGTCTACATAGGCCATTTTCGCCTTTATCCCTTACTTTCTTGCACTCCAGTATGCCAATCGCACATATAAGCTCTTGTAAAGACTGTCACGATGAGAATCATCTTGAGAGTGTTTCTTGGTGGATTACTTTTCATTTGGGCATATAACTCAAAATTGGATTGCTAGGTCTTTAATATTTCTAACTATAGTTTTTGAGGACTTTTGAAATTGTTCTCAATAATTTTCATACTTATTTAAATCTCTGAGGATGACATGATAAAAAGCTTCCCCCCTTTTTTTTTTCCCTACTTCTTCACTAGGATGTATTAATTTCTGTAGTTTTTGTTAGAACAGATAGTCTACCTGAAAAAAGAATAGTCTGCTGTTATGGATCTTAAATGCTTATCTGTGACCGTTCAAGAAATCAATACCCATTTTAGTTCATAAGTTATTTAATTCTTTTGTGAGGTGTCTTTCAAATCCTATCTATTTCTTTTGCCAGAATGCTTTTTCTCTTCTTAAGTATTATTGAGTATAATTATTGATCAACAATTCAGAGTGCTCTATATTTACATCTGGATAATAGTTTACTTTTTACTTGATTCTATCCTAAGTTGAATTTTAAATGTTTTTATATTAACATATAGAAATAAATTCCATTGCACCTACAATTTTGTGGGAATAATCTTGGATGAGTGATAATACTGAAAACTGCCATGTGGCTTTGCTAATAAATACTAGTACTATCTTAAAACATCAAAGAGAAGATCCCAGAGATGGCATGAAGAAAGAAGTTAGAGATGGCCCAAGACAAAGATCAATATAGATCTATATAGTCCAAGCTAGCCTTAAACTCACAGAGATTCACTCACTTCTGCTTTCCAAGTATTAGAATTAAAGATACTTGCCACTAGAACCTGCAAGTCTTTCCTCTCAAAACAGATAGGATGATTTCAACTCCATACGAATTCAAAACAGGGATTTTCAATAGATTTAGCCTCTTTTGCCCTCTTCCTGAATGTGTATATAAGCCATGTTATGGTCCTTTTTCTTTTCCAAGACAGAAGCCTTTAACTTTGCCATTTTTCAGATTAGAGAATTGGGGTTGTAATGGCTCCAAAATGTTAAAAATATCAGGAATCACTATTTTGAAAGACTGTTTCTGGTTTTCAGAATACTACATGGAATGATTTTCTTTATGAGTACAACCCATTGAGAATGACAAGCGGAGAAAGTAAATTAAAATTTTCAGTTATTAGTCAAGTACATTGATTTTATTTCTGTTAGGATATATGTTAGTGACACCACAGATGGAGTTAGCTCGAATATGCAAATTTGTTTTAAATGATAGTTATTTATAAAATTAAAAAAATAAATGGCATTAATATAATCATGTACCAGTGAACAGTAATTAAAACCAGATCACTGACACTATTTAAGCCAAAGACATATGGACATCTAGGGGGATGGGTGGCATGTGATGTCAGTGACGGTGAATGATCTCCAAGGCCCACTTTAGTTTCATGATGATAACAACACAAAACTGTGAGAAGAATTGTAGTAAGACCTGTACCAATTGCCTCATACAAAATATTCAATTTTCCAGTAAAAGAGTCAATGTTCCAGATAATTAACAGATAAGTAACTAGCAAAATAATCAACCTGATCCTCTGTCATTTTAAAGTTACACTGCCACACAAGGAGAACTGCAATGCTCCAAATGTTATGTTATATATTTCTACACACTAAAGGCAAATGTAATAAAGGTATAAATCCTCTTGAAATCTAAATATTAAATTCACATTGAACCTAGACAGCCCTCTGCAACAGGCTCACTTACAAGGACAAGGAATTGTGCTTAGAAGCCCATCCCACTGTTTCCAAAACCAAAAATCACCACTCTCAGTCTCCCCTGCCTCGATTCAGCTATGTGGCACCCGGTGCTCTTTCCAGGTACACAATATACAGTTTCCTGTACCAGGTCCCGCAGGCAGCATCTTATGGACCTACTCATATGCACAAAGCAGAAGTTGACTCTCAGAGAAAAGCTATTGACCGGAGTTTAGGCAGTCCAGAAAGGATAAAAATATCTCAAACACAATACTTAGTCCCTTCATGACACTCTGCACACTTGCACTGAAAGAAAGGATGAAACAACAAAGAAAAGAAAAGAAAAGAAAAGAAAAAAAATTTGTAACATACTACCCCAGCTACACAAGTATAATCCCAGAAAGTAAAAACAGCACAACAAAATACACAACTTATTTATGAATTTAGGAGTATATATGTATAGTAAAATTTTCATACACACATATGTTTGTACACACATACACACATATGCACATATATGCAACAACAGTTAAGGGAAAAAAGACCATGAACTTGAAAGAGAACAAGGAACTCTATCTGGGAGAGTTTGGTGGGAGGAAAGGGAAGAGTGAAAAATGATATAACTACAGTATAATCACAAAAAATAAAAGAGACAATAAAAAGTACAAATTCTTTAATAGCACTCCCAGTGAGAATTACTTGGAAGAAGTTCCAGAAAAATAATTAAAAGGAATGATCATAGCACATTCAAACAACGGAAAGAATGCAAGAATATTCCAAAAAATTGCACATAAAAAGATGACTGAAACAAGGATGTCAGAAAAAGACATTAAAAATTCAATAAAAGCTAGAATTACTAAAAAAAAAAGCTCAAGATAAATGATAATAGAGCAAAATGATCATACATAAAATATATGTAACAGACATCTATATGAAATATGACCAAGACACCAAAAGAAAACCCAAAATCCTACTTCTAAGTAGTCTATGGAAATTTTACCAAAATTGAGCACATATTAGTACGCAGAATGAATCTCAACAAATGCAAGAATATTGAAATAATATCTTCCATTTTCTCTGACCACAATGGAATAAAAGTATACATCAATATCATTACATGCTACAGAAAGTACTCATAGAGACTGTACAAACCACAAATTATTGATAATTTTGTCACTGAGAATGTTGAAAAGAAAAAAAACTTTGTATTTTAATGAAAGCATAATATAAAAGAAATCTATTGTGCCCGTTTGTTGCATTATTCATATACACGAGAAAAAAAAACAAAAAGAAGTTTCAACCTATAAAGGTACCTAAAAACTTTAGTAAAAAATAATAAATAATACCCCCAAACCGAGATGAAACAAGAGAAACAAAAATGACCAAAAACAATAAAATAATACAAAGAAGCAATTACATAAAGATTTTTTATTTCTTGCAAAGAATAATAAGACCACACTTTAGCCAAACTAACCAAAAGAAAGATAGAAGATGCAAAGTTATGAAATTAGACATGCAAATGGAGACAGTACAGAGATACCAATGAAGTTCAGAGCATCAAGAGGGCGGTAGCAGAACCTCCTGGGCCTTCTACAGAGGACATTTTAAAGAGACCTCTATTCAATGGCACCAGTGGAAATGCTAGCATGGAACGGGGCGCTTAGATGAACTCAGCCTTAGGCAGAGACCTATGGGCAACCGAGGAGAACTGAGAGGAAGAAAAATGATCACCCCCAGGAAAGACTCTGGCATTTGTTATCAAACATCAAATGGTTAGCCCTGAAAATGTTTATAATATGTATTTGATACTTATATGCATTTTAATGGACAAGCCACATTAAAGTATCTCTTTGTTTTTATGATAAAATCAATCATATTGTCTTCATTTCTTAAAACTACAAAATTCTATCACTATATGCAGTTACCAAGCTGTGCAGTAACATAGCAAACCTTCTGATTCCCTATTATTATTTAGTACTCATTAACCAACATTTTTCATTTTCCCTCATTCCCAAGTATGTTAAACACCATTTACTGTTGAAGTCTATATATCAATTTTTCTATATCCTATACAAGAGTAAGAATGTATGTCTGTTGCTGTGCCTGGTTTATCTCTGTAAATGCAATGATCTTAGTTCTGTTCACATTGTTGTAAATATTAGCATTCCATTCTTTTATATCTAAATATTATTCTACTGTGCATTTGCCCGGAATTTACCTATAACATTTGTCAGTTGATACACATTCACATTCTTTCTAATTTTGATGAGTGTGAATAGTGTTGAAGAAGGAGGAGAACAGTGTGGAGGTCCAAAAATGTGAGCTTATTCCATCTTATCTGAAGGTCAGAGAGTTTGAGTTTATTAAAAGTTGTTGACAACAACTGTGGCTACACACCCTTACCTAGGGTGTGATTACTTGACATTTTGGACATTAAGATGGCCCACAGAAGTAGATCCACTCCACCAAAGGTCAGACAATTCAAGTATACTTCTGTTTTTTCTTTTGAAATAGGTGGGTTGACCTAGCAAGTGGTTGTCAACAGGATTCTTGGTCTAGGGTGCTTTCACTGCATACACAAAAGTATGCTTTTCTCAAGAATTAATGACTTGATCTCTCAAGTATTGGGGCAAATAATTGTTCTGGTTGTCCTTTGTATCATGTTAAAGCAGTCTTTTGCTTTCCTCTCCTTATGTATTGGGATATAAAAGTATAATGAAAACAAACACAGGTGAATTCAACTTTCAGGATCTGCTGAGTTACCTCCTGATATATCCTATGTGCTCCCACAGGTGGTAGTGATTCAAACATTGAGTGAATATGCATTCTATGGCTGAGATTGATAAATATGCAGGATTAGTGGCAGCACTGCAGCAAAACTCAGGAATGCATCCCAATTAATCAATTTCAACTGTTCTAAACAACTTTAAACACATTAGAACTTATATTTTATGATGTAATATAGAACATATACATAAAATTTGATATTATATGCATCTAAATGAAATTAAGTTTAGTAATTCAATTTTTGTTCATATTGTGAATTATCCATTCTGATAATTTCTGTTCCATCTTGTCTCATTCTCTCTCTCATTCATATATATATATATAGGAGACAGGGTTTCTCTATAGCTTTGGAGCCTGTCCTGGAACTAGCTCTTGTAGACCAGGCTGGCTTCGAACTCACAGAGATCAGCCTGCATCTGCCTCCCGACTGCTGGCATTAAAGGCCTGCACCACCAGCGCCCAGCTCTCTCTTTTTATGTTGCTATTTATGACTCTCAATTATTCACAGTTACTATGTGATTAAACAACCGAAAAGTCTATTTATTCTCTCATATGAATCAGCTGAGATTGCAGCAGTATAGTTTGATTTTTGTTGGCCTTCACTCAAATCTGGATTTTGTATCTAGTCTACTCCATGATTTGATGAATCTGTAACTAGAACTGATGGACATGATGAGAATGTTTTATTAATAGCAAAGAAATAAAGAAGCAAATGTTCTGTATCTGAATAATCTACGTAATTATTTTTTTATAAGAGTGGCAAAAGATTAAAAGTTGACTATAGCTGCACAATATATACTTTTGCATAAAAAATTTACTAGAATCTCATTCATCAAACCACATATCTGGGAAAGAGTTAGAGTTCAGAAGTCTGTTTTTCTTGCCATATAGCCAAAGTAAGTGTAATATCATTGGCAGAATTATATTCCCACTGTGAAAATGTTAAGAATAAATAAATGTTTGTGAAATGACATCTCATATTTTACCCCATCAAAATAATAACACAATTAACAATGGGTAGTTTATGAGATATTATCAACAGGTCCCCACTGATGCTTATCAGGGATTAACAGCTATGAAATTATTTATCAAAACACCAGAAAGTGTTGTAAATTAATTCACAGTAAGCCACTGTCATGACATATTGACATATTATTCTTGATAAGTTTGTACATTTATACAATGGCTTAAGATCTTAAACACCATTTATTCATCTCTTCACTATTCAATATGCTCCTCCCACTGCCCCTCTAAACTCTCTTTAGTCAATGTCATTTGTTTTATTGCTCACTAAGTGCAGTTAGGACTGTCCGCATGTGGATAGGTTTGGGGCCACACACTGGAGCATGAGAATCTTACGAATGGCTACACCACTTTAGTACATACAGTTCTCTCCAATATCTCATATATATCTAATATTTTGTTTAGCAATCTTTTATAAAAGCACAAATTACTAATGTGGTTACATTTGAATCACATGTGCTTCAAGTAAAGTGACTCACTTAGCTTTTTTCTCGTAAAGATTTTGCTACCCTTAGCTCCCTTTTCAAAATGTCAAGTTCAGTGCATCTGTATTTTTTCCATTGGAAAATGGATTATTAAAGAAAGTAGGCAAGTTTTCAAATGAGAACTTAGCCACTTTTAATGTATATTTCTTTTTTACCTTGTTGAAATTATAATATAGATAGACAATTAAAAATGTTCTAAGCATGTTTTCTTGATTCTGCTGTAGTTCTTAAATTTGATGAAAAATATTAACAAGGTGTTTGCAAAAATTTTGATTAATATAATTCATGTTTTTCATAATGTCTATTTTTGATATATATGTAATAATTCTGTATATAGTGCATAATACATTATTTTTCATGTCTACATATAAGTGAAACCTTGATTCTATGAGTGCTTAAATTTATTGTGATCATTGCTGCTGAACAGATTTGGTAACACACTACAGCACATTTGATGTATTGGAAAGTGCTTAGGAGATACATTTCAATATTGTATTTTAGTTTGCTTCTGTAAAAAGTATTTCTGGTTTTCAATAGAAAAGAAAATGCAAAATGTGGCAATGAATTTCCCCCTGCATAATGGATCACAGCAATCAGTCAGGTTGAGAGTGTGAATGGTTTTCCACAATGGAGTGATGTAAGTGACTGGAAGTTTAATGTGCTGGTTAGTGCCTAATAGTTACCTTATATGTTTTTTAGTAATATATATATATATATATACTTGTATATAATAAAATAACAAATAAACATATATATTTTTATATAGATCAAGAAAACTGTGTGAATAAACTTGGATTTGTAGTAGCCATAAATACCAACTTTGGATGTCAGTTATAAACAAGATAAGCAAAAAGGCTAGATTCAGAAAGTTTCATTAGATAAGGCATGGTCTGATTGGATGATTCCTCCATACTGCTGTAAATATGACTCAGCAACAGTAGGTTTTTATATCAGAAGCATTATAGTCAAGCTCATTGTAGTTTCTCATTTTTCAACACTGATGATTCTTGTGTTATTCCATATCTCTACTTGTATTTTTTGCAATGTTTCTGAGACTGCAATATAAATTCCTATATATAAATCAATATTTTCACACGTACGCACACACTCTTTCTACTATGATAAGGATATTGACTTTTATTACCACTACAACCCAGGTCTGAATTTTTAAGATAATACTGGTGTAGGAGGTCCTTCTTTCTATGTATTGCTTTTATTAGTTAATGAATAAAGAAACTGTATTGGCCCATTGATAATGCAGAACCTAAGTAGGTAGGGAAGATCTGGATTGAATATGTGAGACATTTTGCAGGATATAGACGAAAGTGACTGGTGAACTGCCAATATAGGCATTCCTGTCTTTGAAATTTCCTGCTTCGTGGATAAGTCTGCTGGATACTATGGGTCTGTAGGCTGAAGATGGATGCCCCAATGGTACAGAAGAATTTGGGGTAAATATCCAGGCAGCAAGATGTCTCTGTCAATTCTAGAGTTTTTGAAGTTGCTTACAATGTACTTCCTGCTTACTTAGGGTATATTATATTCTTCTGGGATCTTTGATGGGGTTGAATAATTTATAGTCATAGTTTTCTTTAGTTATGATAAAAGATAAAGTAGATATAAATATTGTAACTGTAATTCTTGCTTGATAACTGTTTTGTTATATGTAATTTTACTATATTAAAGTTAAAGCCTTCCTTTTTATTTAAACAGAAAAGGGGAAATAGTGTAGGAGATCCTTCTTTCTATGTGTTGCTTTTATTGGTAAATAAATAAAGAAACTGCCTTGGTTCATTGATAGGGCCAATTTTAGGTAGGCAGGGAAGACAGAACTGAATGCTGGGAGAAAGAAGGGTGGAGGGAGAGAGATGCTATGGATCCACAGGAGACAAATGCCAGGAATTTTACCTCATAAGCCACATGGCAATATAAAGATTAATAGAAATGGGTCAAATTAATGTAAGAGTTAGCCAATAAGATGCTAGAGCTAATGGGCCAAGCAGTGTTTTAATTGATGCAGTTTCTGTGTGGTTATTTCAGGGCTAAGATAGTCAGGCATCCGGGAAGTGCAAGCGGCCTGACTCTCCTTGCAACCATTGGCACGGGGCTCCACCTACATAATATGATAATACTTATTCCCCGGTGTGTGTCTGTGTGTGTGTGTAATATATTTACTATATGCATTCATATGTTATACATATTCATAATATCAGGAGTACACATTATATACAACATGAGTTGAAAAGTATCATCTTATTTCAGCCTCTGATTTCCTCTTTTGTGATATATTGTTCATTCTCTGTTCTTAAATGTTCTTCAACATGATATTTTCTGTCTTCTTTATTATTAGGTTTTAGAACTTAAAATAGCTATTTTCTCCACCTTCACTTATGTTGCTTATAACACTATTTCAATGTTCAGGCTACCTTGTTTCCAGGCAAAATTGTTGTTGGTCTTTGAGAAAAAAGTAATTTGATTCTTACATTGTTGTGATGATCTTCAGTTATGGCCAAGAGACTGAAATACTAGTCATTGACATTTCGTATCCAACCACTCATTTTCTCAATCTCATTTTTCAAATGACATATTTGAGTGTCTAAAGTGTGTGCCTCGCATTCTTACACTTCTGTAAAACACAAAGGAAAGCTTGTGTTGTTGTCCATGATGCTGTGTCTAATAGGAATCCCTTCATTCTTTTCGCATGAAAATCTTTCAAAAATCCCTATGACTCAAAATATTTTACTTTTTAAAATCTACTCAACATGCTGGATTTTCCAGTTTGTCACTATTAAAACATATCCTATTCTGAAAGACCTCCACTCAAAGACCACTTCATCTTTAGCTCAAACCCAATCAAGTCTGTCTCTACTGGTTTACCTGCTCACTCAAGCAGTAATTCTTTATTTGTTATAACCATTACTCCAGAAAACAAGTACTATTCATGGCCGATGTGCTGTGTTTGCTGTACAGATCCTTTTCATGTTTTCAAATAACTGCCTAGATTTGGAGATTGTAAGAAATGTTGCAAAAATCCTTTATTTAAAATATCTGCAAATTCTTCAATCCTCTCAATTCCCTAACGTTTTTCTCCACAGTGATAAAACTTTGGAATCACTCCAGTTGCTCATCTTCATAGTCAGACGGACACTTTCATTTATCCTATACCTTCACTTCATTATATTTCATTATTAGTCTAATTCTTCACATGTATGTTTTTTTTCTTTCTCTCATTCTATTCACTTAGTTAAACTACCAACCTGGATAAACTCAATTCCATTTTATTTTGTTTCTCCCATAATTATGATGTTTAGAAATATAAGACCACACATCTTTGGATGCTTTTTTAAATAATAAAACTTGTGTAACCATGAAGATTTCATATTGCAAAACAAAAACTACATTTTCTTTTAGAATTTTTTCAAAATTCAGTGTATACATTCTTCCTCCTCTATAGAATCCTTAGCTCACAAGTGTGCAGGCTCAATTTCTCCTGTTCAATTAACTTGTTAACATAAATAAAATTGATGAGGAATCTGGCTCTATGATGACAGTTCTCAGGAAACAGACATGTTATGGTTAACCTGGAAGATTAGAATTCATTAAAATTTGTGTACTCATGATGTGTGATAAACAACCATTTACTACATTATTATAGTGTAGTTGAAAACTAATTTGTATCTAAAATACAATGTATAGCTTTTGAAGAAACTGAGATGCAAAAAGGTCAGTGGTATATCACTTACATATTGTGATAATACAGGAAAATGTATTTACTAATCTTTATCTGATAAATACATGTATTTTAAAAGAAAATAAATTATTTTGTGAACAAGATTTGTAGTAAATACTTTATGAGCATTCCTAATACTTGCTTCTACACAAAATATTTAAAGAATCAAAGAAAACTGAAATTTCAAAATTTACTTACACAAATAGTTTACATAAACAACAATTGACACAAAATTGTGAAACTTTTATATCAGTTATAATAAAACAGAAAAGTCATAGGCTTTTATAATAAAAATAATGGTTAAAAAACTTATAAGACCAAATTAAAAATGAAACAAAATGTGATAAATGTGCAGGTCAAAACATAAATCAAATAACCTAAGCATAAAAACAAAAATAACTAAAATATTAAAACATAAACTCATAGTTCAAAACAATTAGTTTGAAACTATAATAAACTCTTAAATCTATTTTATTCCAATTATGAAGTAGTGATAATTTCATTCATTTATTTTATGAGTATTAGTCATTTTCCTGTCAACAGGGAAGCTAGGGAGACATTGTCATGAATGAATAATGAGAACTGCACACAAAAACAGACATCAAAATTGGTATTGCCTGTGCAAGCTTCTAATACCGAACTTAATGCAGAATCTAGAAATGCATTCAAGAACAATGCAGTCCAACAATGAGCATCTTCCATCTATGGGAATTTTTCATTTTGGAAAGTTAGAAGAATTTTTAGGAGACTAAGAAGGAAAACATGTAATCATCTTCCAAGAGGATGCAAACTAACTTGACAAATTTTAAAACCTATTTTCTTGGCTTTTCCTTTAAACACCAGCATTATTCAAAGCTGTTGCCACATATATTTGTCTTATTCTCCATCTTTCATCACTTTTCAGCATTTTGGAACAGAGCAGATTGCCCTTTGAAACAGCTTGTACAATGCAATAAATGTAATTTAAGTGAAATAAGCTGGAATGTAACTAGATTATACAGAATTTAGTATGCATGCCTTCTAATCTTATCATTTTTGGCTCCATAGTCTTTCAGTTTTACCCTCCAAATATGTCAGTGATAGAATAAATTATTTGAAAATCTTTTTGTCATATTATTTTTATTGATTATTTGTGAATTTCAGTTCATAAACCCAATCACACTCACTTCTCAGTCCTCCTGGGTCTACCCCTCATCCTTGTTATCTAAATCCTTCCCTCAAGGAGAAAACGTCTAAAAATCTTTTTGATAATTTTACATGACAATTGCAAATTAAAACATAAATATAAAATATACTTGTCCAATTCTGTTTTGGAAGATGGTCTCAACAAAGGCCAGTACACATAAATGAGTCTATCAGAACTTTACATATCTTGTCTATTACTTACGCTTGGAATTGACAAAGACATGTTCATTTTTCTTTATGTTTAATTTGTAAGAGTGCCATCAGGAGATTTCTGTGTTTAATTCTGTCTTCTGAGTAGTTATATAGCTATCAAAGCCTTATAGGCACTTGAACATACTAATTATACATTATCTCTATGTCATTGGTCTTTCTTGTAACATGTATTTGATTTTTTTCTATATATTATCTACTAAGAGACTGATCTGTTTTTCATCATGACTCATGCAAATACAAAAGAGTTTAAGTCAATTTAGTTACTTTGACCTTCAAAAGTCTCTGACATTTTGTAATACCATAATAAAAGACAGTGACTACCATTGTTTTAATTAATGTTGTGAAGAGCTGGACTATGTTATAGTTTGTTTAACATATTTCTGGCTGTTTGACTCTTTAAGCTTGGTATTTTTAACTGAGACAGCATCTTATCAGGAAACTTATCGGTTTCAGGGAAATCGGTTTCATGGAAATGTTAATTGATTTCTCAAAGAAAATACAATAACATTTCAGATATTCTTCTCATAAATTTATCTGTAAATATTACAGATTTAAAATTTCTCAGTTAAAATTCAATTTTTTTCTAAGCTTTAAAATGCATATTTTTATTTTTCAAGGACATTTTGTCTCATTTTTATTTGTATAAAATCTCACAAAAGTTTACCTTGTTATTATCAAGTTTAATATTTTTACTTATTACCATCGAATTGCTCAACTCTGCTAAAAACTCATGATTTATAGAATCTGGTGTTCCAGGATTAACATATTTTCCACATGCAAGCTGTTTTGTTTCAAAATACCTACATGTCCGGGATGGTGTTTCATATGTTTAGAGCAGTTTCAGGCCTTTTATGCCACTCAGGTAGATGGCAACATTACAAATATTTCCCAAGAACTTCTGTGGGCTTCAGAGTTGCAGATGGCTCCCAATGGAGGTTTTTCCTCTTCAAAGCACAAAATAAACTTCAAGAAGATGGGCAAAGTCTTATGGATAGAAGAATCAAGAGAAAGAAAATGCAATAAAATCTGAAGACAACATTGATTCAAGGTGTTTTGGGGCTCCCAGTTTCACAGACTTATTTCCTCTCGTTTGCCTAAGCCGTATAACTTCAAAAGTTGTTGTAAACCCGATAAAGAAAGACATATAATCAAACACAATATGGCAAATTTGTTTCCAGGAAATTGATTCCACAGAGTTTGAGGGGAATGGAGAATTACCTGGTTAGTCGTCCAAATTTCCCCATGCAACTTATGAGAATATGGACATGTCCCTTCCATGGAGTCACCTTATGAAAGGGCAAACCACTGGTTTTAAGGCTCAGCATTGATTAACCTGAGCTCACTAAATTCTTTGAAGCCCTAGGTCCTTTTTAAAGGGGAATAATTACTATGGTTTCATATGTTTGCCAGGACTACTGATTTAGGAAATTTTGCCATTTACTTAGAATAAAGCCAACAAAGATTAAGTGTTCAATAATGGCAATTATCATTTGAAAGCTTGAAGAGTTTGGTTTTCATAAAAATCTGACTCTTGCTCCATGCAGACATTCACTTTATAACTTTTCCACCAGGATCAGCCAAACTGGTTCCAGGATTAACTGGATGACGATGATATCACCATTTCATGAGATCGTGCAATATATTCCTATTCTATTTTCAGCATTGCTCCTCAAAATTTGCCTGCCTGTCACACCTACTGCTTCTGTTTCTTTGTCATTGTCTATGAAAGGCATATAGAGCATAGGCTAATTTGAAATGAGTTTGCATTGCTTGACAAATATATATTTATAAATGTCAATTTTATCTGTTGCTTTTAAATTTTTTATTACCTAAATTAATAAAATTTAAATGAACACAAAACTCTGAGTCACCTTGACTTGTCACTGCCGTAATGTCAATGCAGAGGTGTTGAACCATACACTGTCACTCTGGATTCTCTAAGGTGGTTCTGAGTCCTGCAAAGATGATTGAAGGCTGATGTGTGTCAGGTTCTTAGGCACCAGGCATTTTATTACAGAGATATGAGGAAAAGCGATGAATGTCAAGGTGGTATAAAGGCTATGTCATTGCTCTAAGGAGCTTAAGGTGAGGGATGTCTTCAGAATCCCAGCAGCATCAGGTCCTGTAACCTCTCAGCCACTACTGACTGTTGACTTGGACAGTGCAAATAATAGTCATTGGACACTCTTGCTTCAAGGATTTGTTGAATGCTCAGAGTATAAAGAGCTACAGCTGATACTGAATCATCACGTGTCTCATAGATGGAGAAAAAGTACTGGACTGTTTATTTTGTCATTCTTTGTAAGTGCAGGAGAAATATGTTTGCAAACCTTTAAAACCAGCCACTCAAGCAGAATGACAGCTTCTACAACTGTGATTTTGTTGCTTTTGTCTCATCCTCTGTCTCTTGATCATATGTGATCTTCTTTTATTTTTGCTTGTTTGTTATTAGAATAACTTGTTTGTTGGGATAACTTGTTATTAGAATAACTGTTATTTCTTAAAGCACACAGCCAGGTTTACTCAAGATGACCTACGCTTTCCTTAAACACACATTTTCCCCAATTTTTTTTTTGTTTGTTTATTTGTTTTTTCAAGACAGGGTTTCCTGTGTGGTTTTTGAGCCTGTCCTGGACCTCGCTCTGTAGACCAGGCTGACCTGGAACTCACAGAGATCCATGTGCCTCTGCCCCCCGGGTGCTGAGATTAAAGCATGTGCCATCAATGCCTGGCAGTTCCTCCTTCTATAAATCGATTGTGCCCCTGCTTTCTCTCTCCCTTCCTTTCACGCTAAATATGTCCTGACTACCTTACTTCTATCACTTTGGTCTCATTGTTTCTCCAGCACACCTTGTACTCTATCATACATGGCAATAACTTCAATAGACTTTCTTGATAAAACACGGAGCAGCTGTCATGATTTTAGTAGATGTTGTCTTTTCTGCCAAGTGGAGTTTCTAACTGTTGGGAGTTTTGTTTTTTTTTTTAATGAAAAAGTGGTAGAAATATGATTGAACTTCAGACTTCAAAAATTCATTTCTATACTACTATGTTATAAAAAAAAAACAACAAAATGGCAATATCACCTGCTCAAAAAATAAGAAGAATTCAGTAGCCGGGCGGTGGTGGCGCACGCCTTTAATCCCAGCACTCGGGAGGCAGAGGCAGGCAGATCTCTGTGAGTTCGAGACCAGCCTGGTCTACAGAGCTAGTTCCAGGACAGGAACCAAAGCCACAGAGAAACCCTGTCTCGAAAAACCAAAAAAAAAAAAAAAAAGAAGAAGAATTCAGTGTGTGTAAACTACAGACTCATTTAAAATGGCAATGGTTCCTTTTGTGGAAGAATAGAGAAAATGATAGCAGCCCTTTGTTTACAAAGTATTGTGCTAGTCATCAAACAGGCAGATAATTTCACAGACACACAATATAGAATTACACACACACACATACACAATGTAAAATGAAAATGAACATTGAGATGACTTTTGACAAAAGAGAGTTGTGTTCATAACATTTGGAAGTAAAACTTCATCATTATTCCAGAAGCTCCCCAACATTAACCACATTTGAACTCTCTTTTATCTTATATTTGAGTTTGGTCTTCTGAACTAACTGTGACAGAGAACTCATTACTCGTGGTTATTTTTATTCAAAACAGTGATTGAAAAGTTGGTTAAAAATTCCATGTGGGAGTTATTCATTCCCACTTATTGTTTTGTTTGTTTTCTTGGGGGAGGCTGCAATGTATCTTTATTATCCCTTCTATTATTGATGCATATTTATGGTATGTGCCATTTGAATTCCTTTGACTAATGCTGACACTCATGAGAAAAACAAACTTTGTGTGCGTGTGTGTGAGAGAGAGTGTGTGTGTGCTATAATTACAGAAACAATCAGATTTAATAGATACCATTAAATTCCCCCAAAGTAATTATATCATTTACTTTTCAACAGAGTATGAGAGCCTAATGTTCAAATGTTACTAATACTTGGCATATTTCATATGGTTTATAAATTTCTCCATTTGTGTAATATTTACAAGATTTTTTTTCTTCTGCAACTTGTATTTGTACCTTTATAAGGGGGTTATTGATTATTTCCTGTTTTAATTGAATATAGTGTAGCTGTTGATTTTGTAGACATTGCTTAAACAAGTTCCATAAGGACCCACAATGTTACCATTTTTTTTCCAGAATAGATTCTGACATCAACACTTCATATTCGATACATATTTATTCATTACTTTAATAATGACATTTTTATTTTGAAAATATTGCCATGTACAATAATTCAAGACTCTGAAATTATAATTTCTAAATGTACAGAGTCTAGTCAGCCTCACCTACCTGAAGTTGGAATGACAAGCACATTGGTAAATGAAACAATCCAGCTGCTGTTCCTCTTTATATGCAACACATTCACTGAGATATCAGAACGTGGAAAATATAATGTTCCTACCAACATCTCTTGTTGAATTAATGCCCAGGTGAGTTATTCTGCAATACTGCAGTTGTATCTTAGCAAAAACAAGAAGCGCTAAATCATCATCCTTATTAGGATCCAATTTGCCACAGCAGCAGTCAAGTGGTTCAATTTCTCCCAGTGGTGACTGGAAGGGAAGAGCAGGGCTGAAAAATTTTAAATTAAATTCATAGTGCAATGCACATGTGGAATTAAATATTGACAGCTCTAATTAGATCAGCCTTATTATCACAAGTTCATTAAGTGACAGTAAAGAATTAACAATTACCTTACATATTTACTTTTTAAAAAATACCATTCTCTTAATATTTAGGTTTCATCACGCATTATCCCATTATTTTAATCTCGATGGAGATGATTTGAGTTTTGAAAAAGTGTATTTATTATTACTTATATATATGCATAAAAATATATACAAACCAAAAGAAAGGTATCCTATAGACAAATATGTGGTTACAAAACTTTCAGCATAAAATATTAGCTCAGATATCTGCCAATCTTTATTTGAATTTCCATGGATTACCCAGTGTAAAAAACAACCCATCAACTACACTGCAGATAAAAATTATTCATTAAACAAAAATCTCAGTTTTTTTCCAAACTAAAAGCATAACTGTTTTGCAATAGAAAACATTACACTACTCCTACATATAAGTCATCAGGCTTAAACTAAATATGAGTTACACTGTGGCTCAAGACTGCTTACCCTGCAAAAGTTCTTATCTACTATTAGGAACCCTATATAATAATGCCATCTCAAAACAGCAAGGCAGATGCTACAAAGTGCGTCTAAATCATAGGAAAGTGTGATCTATTAATTCAATCCATTTTGAGGTCTCTAGAAAGTAAAATATATTAAAGATTTAATATTTGATGTCTATAAAATTCTGGCATTGGGGTTTTTGATCCTACTGCACGTACTGGCTTTGTGGGAGCCTAGACAGTTTGGATGCTAACCTTAATAGACCTGGATGGAGGTGGGGGGTCCTGGGACTTCCCACGGGGCAGGGAACCCTGATTGCTCTTCGAGCTGATGAGGGAGGGGGACTTGATTGGAGGAGGGGGAGGGAAATGGGAGGCGGTGGAGGGGAGGAGGTAGAAATCTTTAATAAATAAATAAATAAAAAAATTCTGCCATTGGGATTCTCAGAGAATAATCACTAAAGTTTTCAAACCTCTAAAATTTTCCAGACCACTGTACAATGTTTGGAGAGTGAGTTCTCAGGAACTTGAGTCTATTATCTGTACAGTTAAATAACTTAAAAATATTCACTTTCTAGATATTAGCATATGTCAATTGATTAAGAATCGGTTTTCTGATTGCCATGGTGTGAGATGGTGCATGAGAAGTGCTGAAAATCCCATAGTCCCTACCTCCATAGAATTTGTGAGGAAGGCAGATGATCACACGTGTACTTTTAAACAATTTTAATTTCTATTGCAGTACGAGACCAGCCTGGTCTACAAGAGCTAGTTCCAGGACAGGCTCCAAAACCACAGAGAAACCCTGTCTCAAAAAAAACCAAAAAAAAAAAATAATAATAATTTCTATTGCAGTAGTGGAAATAGCTTGAAGACACATATGCAAGAGACCTAAAAGGTAAGTACAGTGATCAGAGAATTTCATTTGGAAGATGAAACCTCTATCAGGCCTCAAGACTGAACAGGTCGGGGATAAGCCATTGGAAGAGACTGTTAAAGAGCAAGCAGCATTTCGTTTCAAAAAAGAAGTACTTGACATTAAATGAGAATACTGCACATTTGAGAAAATAAGCTCAGTAGAACTGTGCTTAGTCTCCGATATGAAGAGAGACAAGATTAATAGTTTGTAACAGTGAACAATCTAACCTGGCACAGCACTTTGAACTGATGCCCCCAGAAAATGCTGGATGTCAGCAAAAGTTGAATACACTTGTTTTCAAAAGAAGTCAATACATACTGTGTGGAAGAGGCACGCCCTTTGATGAAACTATGAAAATAAAACAGAGGAGTATCTTAGTGAGAAATAGCAGGCAAAACAAACAAATAAACACACCAACTAAAACAGAACTGTGGTATATAGCTTTACATTGTGTAAATATATATATCACTATCTGGCTTATTAAAGAAGCTGACAGTCTAAGAGCTGGACGGGGTAATATTAGGTGGACAAACCAGACTAAAGACACCGGCAAGAAAAAGGATGGAGTGAGAGGAGTCTCCAGCCAGACATGGAAAGAAAACAGGAGATGCAAGATGGAAGAGAGGTAATGCCACATGCCAGAATGTAGATAAATATAAATGGGTTGATTTAAGTTGTAAGAGTTGTTTAGTAATAAGTCTGAGCTATTAGCTGAACATTTATAGTTAATATTAAGTATTAAGTCTCTATGTAGGTTATTTGGGAACTAGTGGACAAAAAGAAAAGTCTATCTACATTGAACTTTATAATTTATTTTCAAATTTTAAGTGAATTGAAAAAATTCCCCAGAGTTTTCAATATTGCCTTATCAAAAAATATATCAAACCATCAATCACTTTCAGTTACAACTGAAGGAAATCAAGAATGTGAATATTTAGGGAATAAGTTTACATGAAGAAATAACTTATTTTCTCTAATTCAATTTGAATTCAAATTGATCATATTATATCTATCTTTGTGGTTTGTTCTAAAGTGTTGCAATTAGGTACAATTTGTAACAAAGGTCTTGATACTGAACACAATACATCAAAGGTAATTATAAAGTCATTCACTATCTGCTACTTAAAAGGTAAATGAAGCATCCTCCTTATAACGAATATGGGAAAATATGTCTAAATCTAGTTGTTATTCAATATTTACTTATTTATTGTGAAATTTTCCACATTTAGCTGTATTACTTTAATAATATTATTACATGTAATATATATTTAAATTTTTCTTCTATTGCTTAGAAATATTTTTCTTATTAGGAAATAAACTTATACAATTAATCATAGAAATCAAATCTGCCAAGTTATATTTATTTAATAATTGGCAATTTTTTGGTTTTTTTGGCAGGTTCTCTCTGTAGTTTTGTGGACCAAGCTGGTCTCAAACTCAGAGATTCGCCTGTCTCTGCCTTCTGAGTGCTGGGACTAAAGGCATGTGCCACCACTGCCATGGCCAAAATTACTGATACATAACGTTTCCACAATTGTATTAATCTTAGAATAAAATTAAAAATCAATAGTATCTGATAAATCACATTGTTTTTATTTTAAAATAGAAATGACTCATTCACAGCAGCTACATAGAGTTAACATATCTACAGTTAAATTTACCAAAAGAGATGAAACAATTCTAAAATGATCAATATAAAATGTCCTGGACTAAATTAAGAAATAAAAAATACAGACCCATACATAAACATGCATACACACACAAACAATAACAAGTCATTGTATTTCTGTGCTTTAAAATTTCACTTTTGTTAAAATACTTTCAGTACCCAAAGCATGGTATAAGTGAAGTTTCTATAAAACATCAATAAAAGACCTCAAAAAATCAGCTTAAAATTTGCATGAAACCATGATAAAGCAGCCAAATCATTAAAGTAAATAAATAAACGGGAAAGATTATATTATCTTGACTTCAAAATGTACTAAAAAAAGCATAGTAAAAATACCAAAACATTGGCATAATAACATATATAAAACAAAGAAGAAACATCAGACCAGACAAATATCTGAGGTTATTACCAAAGTTATCGGTAGCCTTCCATAAACTTATGGTGAGGCCTTATTGCTGAAGACAACACATGCATTTCTCATTAAACATGAAGACATCAAGCTGGTGCCCAACAAGAGCCTTAATAGTGTTCACAGAACTGGAAGGTATGCTCAATGTTACCAGAGAAAAAAGAGAAGTAGACATCAAACAAGCTACAGGCTCTTTGATTTACAATGGTGACATACCAGCACTATACATGGGTGCAATGGAGGCACAAATTCTGTGGGAGCAACTGGCCCTATCTGATTGGATATAAGGGCTATCATGAAGTGGAACTCATGCATGACACTACTTGGTTGGACAAGAACCTGAAAAATGGCCAAGGACCTAGGGAAAAACCAAATACTATTGTGTGGCAATATTTCATACTAAATGGGATGTCTTCATCGTATTCCTCCCCTCAAGGTTTATGTGTGTTAAAAGAATTAAACACCAAGGAAATAGTGTGTTTCAGACACAATGGAAGAGATGGACATATGAACTCACAGATAATGTGGTAGTATGCACAAGACCTTCACAGGTAAGATGGGAAGTAGACACAGCCTACCACTCCTATCCAAGAAGCTATCTCGAATTAGCAAACATTTGCAAAGGAAAAATCAATTTTCTTCAGTAGATTCTCATAAATAATACAAACCATACGTAGGGCAGGCAGCAAATCCATCAGTCAATATTTAAGACAAAGTAAATTCAAGGACACTTTTGTAAGTATAAACTGTGTTTTCATTTTTTGGGCAATCCAGACCCAAATAATCACACATAACTATATTAATTACAACACTGCTTGTCCAGTGGCTCAGGCATATTTCTAGCTAGCTTACATCTTAAATTAAGCCATTTCTATTAATCTGTATATTGCCCCAAGACTATGGCTTACTGGTAAATTTCTGGTGTCTTTTCCTTTTGCAACTACATGGCATCTGTCTAACTCTGCCTTCTTTCCTCCTCTATTTCTGCTTTGATTTCCTGCCTTACTATATACTACCCTGCCATAGGCCAAAGGAGATTCTTAATTAAACAATGATAATAAAACATATTCACAGCATACAGAGGGGAATTCCACATCATATGTTTGGAGACTTTTTTCCTCAAATTTCTTTGTTTGTGTGTTTTAAAATTATTTTTATCTTCCTGGTATTTTGCTTGTTTATTTTTGCTGATTGCTGTTTTTATGGTTGCGTTCATATGTATGAATGTGAACTATATGAACATATCTATATGTATTTCTTATACTTTTTTGTTTATTCTGATTTACTTACCTGTTTGTTTTTATTTGCATTTTTGTTTTTTTTTTTTTAAGAGAGAAAGAAAAAATGGATTTGAGTGGGTAGGGAGGATCTGAGAGGATATAAAAGAAAGGAAACCATAATCGGAACACATTATATAAAAATATTTTCACTTAAAACCTCCCATATTCATAACTCACACAGCCCACAAATTTTCCAAGACTATTCTCTGGAGAAAGAATAGACTTCAAGAGATGATGCTGTGAAAATTGACATTTATTTTCAAGAAAATGAAACTAGCTTACTGGTTTAAAAAGATCAATTGAAAATAGAATGCACACTTATAGTAAGATGTAAAACAAAGAAACTACTAGAACACACTATTGAGTAAACATTTCCAGACACTGGAGTGTGAAAACCATGTTATTTGGACAAGCTGCCCATAGACAAGGAATATAAGCAGCAATAGATAAGATCCAATTGAAAAGCTTCACGTAACAATCGAACTAATTAAGTCAATCAAGAAGTGACCTACAGAATGTAATGAAATATAAAAAAATCAAATATCTGACACTGGGCTACTTGAGAGTATAGTAGTAACTCCTATGACTATGAAATCATTATAATTATGTTTAAAGGAATACATACTCATTATTATGAAAGTTTCACAGATAATAAAAACATTATATAAAAAATGAATAAATGAGCAATAGGTTTGTTTTAGTTAGGATTTCTATTGCTGTGACTGATATCATAACCTGTTGGGACCATTTGGACTCCTGGCCTCCAACTGCTCTTCCCTGCTAGAAATCTTTACTTCTAATTTGAGTTACTGAAAGCTGTGTCAAAGTTGTTTACCAGCTCTGCTTCACGAGTACGTGTTGCCTTGGCTTTGAGGATCAGAGGATAAAGTTTTCACCTGTTGGTGAACCTGACTGTTGGGTATATAAGCTTCCCTGGCGCTACTGAATAAAGGGCTTCTTACCAGTGACGAGAGGTCCTTGTCTCTGTCGGTGTCTTTGTGTGTTTCAACCTCCAGCCCCTTGCCCGAAGCTCACAAAGTGTATTTGTAGCGCATAGAGAGCAGAAGGGCTCTGTGCACTGCAATAACCAATAATATCATTAGTATAATGTCCAAAAACAATTGAACAGGAAATGGGTTTATTTCTTGTCAGGCTACATTCCATCACTGAAGGATGTTAGAACCGAAATTCATAGCAGGAACCTCAAAGCAGGAACTGAAGCAAAAGTAATTAAAGAATACTTCTTAGAGGTTTGCTCACCATGGCTTTCTCATACAATCTAGGACTAGCCTCCAAGGTTGAAACTGTGCACATTAGCCCAAACTCACACAAATCAGTTACAAAGTAAGAAAAATGTCCACTGAACTGTCTACAAGAAACATGATCGAGGCATTTATTCAGTTGAAGTTCCTCTTCGCAGAGGCTTCTATCTTGTGTTAAGGTGACAAAAACTCACAAGCACAAGATGCACAGGTATATTAAAACATTCTCAACATCAACAACACCAAAGGAATAAATCAAAGAGTGTGACAAGTTCTTGCACTAGCAGGAATAAACATTGTTAAATAAACGAGATCAAGCACATGAACAGATGTAGCAAAAGTCTATACATTGCTGATGAAAATATACCTTATTATACTCATTATTATAAAAGTTTGCCAAATAATAGAAATGAGAAACTAGTGTTAATTTTATGATAATTATATATTTAGACTGAATAATAACGCAACCAGAAAAACTATAGGTTAGCTTGGCATTAATTGTGCATGTTTTTAATCCCAGCACTCGGAGGCAGAAGCAGGCAGATCTCTGTGAGTTTGAGACCAGCCTGGTCAAGAACTAGTTCTTGTTCCAGGATAGCTAGGACTGTAACACAGAGAAACACTCTCTCAAATTTAAAAAAAGGAAAAGAAAAGAAAAACTATAGCCTAATTTCTCACAAAAACATGAAATGAAAAGCTTCAACAAGTATTATGGAAGTTTCTATATATAAAGAACTCACATACGTTTAAACTAAATACCTCCTTCCCTCTGACTAAGTTTGCCTCTCACTGAAGCAGCGTGGGATTGTGTATCGTGAGCAAGTGAGTAAGTTTAACATGGCACAAATGGGATCAAAAGCAGACATTGTTACACAATCGTCATGCAATTACTAACAGTAATCTTAAAAAATAGGAACAAAAGGAAGTTTTTTTTTTTTTTTGCGGGGGTGTTGAAGGATATTTACAACCTATAACGAGTACTATACTTAATGTAGGGTATAAAAGCAAACTTTACTCTAAAACCAATAATAAAACACATAGACTCAGTATCTATTGTTATTTAATATAGTTCTTGACTTCTCAGCCAGAGTACTTAGAAAAGAGAAGTAAATAAAATAATTAAAGTAGGAAAGAAAGGAGTCAAATTGTTTGTTATTTTCATTTAATATAATCCTATATGCAAGAGACAGTAAATACTTCATCAGAAAATTCTTATAATTGAAAACTACTTTCACAAAGTAGTGGTTACAGCATCAGTAGTGTTCCTAAATATGAAGAATAAACTGAAAAATAATTCAGTGTAAATCATCCCATTTAAAAATATTTTAAAAACTTCTTTGCTGGAGCCTAGGCTGTTTGGATGCTCACCTTACTAGACCTGGAAAGAGGTGGGAGGTCCTTGGACTTCCCACAGGGCAGGGAATCCTGACTGCTCTTTGGGCTGCTGAGGGAGGGGGAGTTAATTGGGGGAGGGGGAGGGAAATGGGAGCCCGTGGCGGGGAGGAGGCAGAAATCTTTAATAAATAAATTAATTTAAAAAAGAAATAAACAAAATGATATACCAAAAAAAAAAAAAGAAATAACACTAATCATCAAGGTAAAAATATAAATACTAAAAAGCCTCTACTATTAAGTCTTTAAAATAACAAAGAGAGAAGATGAGGAAGAAATAAGAAGATGGAATACTGCACATTGAAGGTGAAGGCGTAAGTCACAAACAATCCATTGATCTGCAAAATTAATATTGTGGATATGGCTATACTTCAAATGCAACTTATAGAGTCAAATCAGACCCCTCCTAAATTCTAAATTTCAATGCCTTTCTTCACAGAAATTGAAAGAATTTCTAAAATTAATAAAAGCACAAACTTTAGATGTATTCAAACCAAACTTGAATAAAATAAAATAAAAAAGAATGCAAAATGAAGTTATCAATATACCTGCTGTCAATTTATGCTGCAGAGTCAGAGGAACAATAACAGCATGGTATTGGTTCAATCACACACACGCACATACACACATACTGGGGAGAAGAGAAAGAGAAAAGGGGAAAACAAAACTCTATGCCTATTTACCTAATTCTTAAAAAAGGTGTCAAAGATATACTTTAGGAAAGACAAACACAAATGGTGTTTAGCAAACTTGCATACGAATGTGGAATAATAGAATATCTCTAATTTTACCTTGTAGAAAAACCAAATTCAGAACAAAATAGAGAGCATAATGTACAGCATGAACAGTTGAATGCAGATGAAAGCATAAGGAATATTTCAAATTGTAAGTATAGGTATGCAATTTGTGATAAGGGTTCCATTTGCCAGGGAAATAATCACGAAGTCGATCCATGAGATTACATAGAATGAAACAATCATCAGGGTAAAGAAAAAGATTAAAGTTTTGCTAACCTCATTAGGCAGAGGATTAATGTCTAACAGAGATACAACAATGAAATATATATGGTATATCACACATATGATAAATAGCCAATATATGTATAAAACAAAATTACTATGAGACTAAACAATCCAGTAAAGAAATGGAAATCTAATATGAAAAACAATCATTAAAAATATGAAAGATATCTAGTTAAGATGCACGGAAAAAGAATCCTGATAAACTGTTGTTGTGCATACAAATTAATTCAGAAATTATGCAAATCACAATGGAATGTCCTGATGAAACTGAACATTAAACCTTCACAACATTCAGTGCATGTACTCTTGGACAAACTCAAATTAATTTAATTCAGCAAAAGAGGAAGAGAGATGTTGATTCTTCTAATTCTATATTTTTCTCTGGCACTCTTTACTATAGCCAAGTTGTGAATTTAATCTAGGCTCTAATAGTTAGATGAAAATGGAAGTTGAGATCAATATACTCAGTAAAATAAACCATTCTTCAAGAGAAATATCACATTTTTCAATCATGGCTGGTCCCTAAAAATCTCTCTCTCTCTCTCTCTCTCTCTCTCTCTCTCTCTCTCTCTCTCTCCCTCTCCCCCCTCTTTCTACACACACACACACACACACACACACACACGTGTGTGTGTGTATATATAAAATCAGATATGTGACATAAAATCATATGGAGACTATTAAATAAAATGGAATATTTAGAGTGGAAACAGCCAACGTACATTATATACCAAAAAGAAAATGTCTTTATGAAGCTTATAATTAGGTACAGTGAACATATGCTAATAAAAACTACAATATGATTACTCTCAGAGCCAGTAGATCATTTAGCTAGAGAAAGGAAAGCAATGTGTCTAAGATGCATTTGTATTCCCATGTTTGTTGTAGCACTTTTCCCAAAGACAAGATGTCTACCATCAGAATATGGATGGAAAAAAAAGTGTTTGCACAATGTAATAATATTTAGAGTTAAAAACAAATGAAATCCTGTCATTTACCATATTATAGCAAATGAATGCATATTTGAAAATGAAAAAAATATGTTTACAATTGTCCTCATTTTTCAGTTAACGACCCTAAGGCTGTGAGCTTGGAGGGTCCCAAGGTCACAAAGATCGTGAGGAACTTTGGGTAACATGATACAAGTTGTCTTAGCTTCCTAACCTGCACCAACAAGATATAAGAAAAGAAAGTTATAAACCCAAGTGTTTTTCAAATGCTGTATATGAAAGAGCACTATGTTCATGATGAATAAATTAAAACAGAAAGCAGGAAGCAGGAAGATGAGGACATGTCTTTCTATGCCCACATCTTCTCTTCATGTGGAGCCAAATGAACACGCAATTAAATTCATGGGTTTTGTAGAGTGTTGCTGATTGGTTTATAAAAAATGCCTCTGAAAATAATTAGACCAATTGGACCAATTTTGGTCATGATTTATGTCGTATTTGTCCTGTAATGATCATTGAATACTAATCAAAAATTTGGACAAATTGCTTTAAATGAAATCAGAAATTAACTTAATGGTGAGATAGGACAATGGATCACCACTCATATTAACATAAAAATCATGTATATGCCAATTTTTAATTTATTTTTGCATGGGGTCAGAGCATATTAGCCTTATATCAGGTTATATTTCAGAGAAATTATAGCTACATATAGTAAAGCTGAAGTTTATTATTCTTACTGTACTATGATGTAGAAACACCACTTTAAGATATTCATTTTTTCGATAACATTTCTTCAAGGCACAATATTTTCAAAAGATTTAAGCTTAATGTAGTATTTCTACAAAAGACCGGAACTGCTAGCAAAAATGCATTCATCATTACTTATTGTGTGTCATTCTCATGAAACAAATTTTAAACAGACTTTGGATTTCAGGAGACACCTGCGAAGTCTGAACACAGGGGAAACGAGCTATCTGGGTCACCTCCCACCTCATTCAAAGCAGCTCTTCATCTGCCAAGAAAGAGGTGGGCCCTCCTCATTACTGCAAACAAAGCACATTCAGGATCACACAGAATGTGTAGTGCAATTGCAGCATCCTGTTTGCTCAGGTCACAGCTAAATGCACAATGTTTTTAAGCACCAGTTTTTGTTTTCTACCTACTTCTGCTTATTCTCCTGTAACTTTCCCCCAATAAGCTAAGAAGTGTAATGTAGATAAAATTAAAACAGACAAAACAATAGTTCATCCCATTTATTGTGGTAATTCATTGTAGGATGTTCGACCAATTTGCTATTTTCAGTGGGGCAATATATTACAAATGTACACAGTGAAATGTGGTTAATATAAAAAGCTGTATGTAAACATAGATAATTGAAAACACCTAAGGTTAGTCTTTCCCCTCCCTCAAGATCAAGACATGCCTGACACATAGCTCATGTAACAAAAAATGGTGTTAAATACCATCATGGAAAATGAATGAAAAACAGTTCTTTCTGTGGGGAGACGAGGGTGGGAAATACAAAATCTCAGAATGCCAGTGTTTTCTAAATTAAAAAAAAAATCTCAGAGAACAAGTTTTATATTATGTTTTATTACCAATACAACAATACATTCAAAAGTATATTTTCCCTCAAAAATGTATCCATGCCAATAGGATAATGGATAATTTAAGTATATTCTAATTTCACTGAGCACAAATAGAAGCATAAAGAACATTTTTATTAATAATCTTGCATCTCTCTTCAGGATTTTATTAATCATTAAATGTATCACACATAAAAGTACATAAAAGTTAACGTAGCAGTAATGAATTATAAAGTGAACTGCTACAGAGTGAACCAACACACAAAACATTAAATTGAACAATGCCAACACACACACATACATACACACACACTATTTCCAGTGCACACGCAGGTACACGTAGATAAATAAAATGGTAATTATTTATTTTTCTAAATTTCATTATGTTCTAAAGACTCTTTAATTTCTAGTTTTTTAAGTTTAGATTTTGTATTAAGTTCTTTTGATTAAGCAATTTGTATTTATCACTAGTTCATCTGTATTTTTATAACAGACATTTTATAAGTTTTATTCTTAGTATTTCTAAGAATATTTCATATATCACAGTGCTCTCTACCTTATACATGCAAAATAATATACCTTTAAAATCTCTTGATGTTTATGTCTGCCACACATTTTGTGTTTGATGACTATGCTATGAATCTGTGTATGTAGGCATACTTTTTCTGTGTACACATTATTGGCCCATATATCTTATCTAGCACAAATATATTCTTGTGTCACAATTACCTGTTTTTCATTTAGTAGAAAATATTTTAACCTGTCTTCCTTTGAGGGGTTATTAGTTTCCATTTGGCTTGTGTGTATGATATTTATTCTGTTCCACATCCAACAACGTTTATCTGTATGGACATATTCTAATTACTTGGAGAATAACTACCTAATATTCAAATGTATACATCCTAAATTTTAAAATAAACTTCTTGTTTTTGTTCCAGAGGAAATTGTATGACTACATATTCTTCTGTATCACACTTACCAAATTTCACTAATTTCAGCACTTTTCCTACTTTGTAGATGTATTAGCTACCTATTCTTTGCAATGTGCTTGTTGATCATTTATGGGAAAAAAATTCATTGTACAGGAGTGTTTTGGCTATCCTGGGTTTTTTTGCTTTTCCGTATGAAGTTGAGTACCGTTCTTTCAAGGTCTGTGAAGAATTTTATTGGGCATTGCATTATATCTGTAGATTGTTTTTGGTAAGATTGCTATTTCTACTATATTAATTCTACACAACAAAGACCATGGGAGATCTTTCCACTTTATGGTGTCTTTTTCAATTTTTTTCTTCAAAGATTTAAAGTTATTGTCATACAAGTCTTCCACTTGTTTGGTTAAAGTTATCTAAACTAACAAAATCAGAAATGAAAAGGGGAAAACAACAGACACAGAAAAAATGCAGAAAATCATGAGGTCATATTTTGAAAACCTGACATCTAATCTCAGTGTTTTTCAGTTTTGTTAACCTACCCCATCTATGGTCCATTTATTGAAAGACTCTGCTATCTTATGTTGAAGAGATTTTCAAATTGTGTCTGAGTAGAAAGTTCAGTGTTTGGAGTCAATAGTCAGTCTTTGACTTGGTAGAAAAACATCTGGTAGCTACAGATACCATTTCCTCTAAATTGCATTTTTCCTCTGAGGACATACTTTTATGTTTGTTCCTTTAATGATTCCATGCAGCTTGCTATGAAAAGTTTTCTGAACTCTATTAATTATTTTTATCAATTCTCTAAAATATGTATCAAATATCATTAGAAAATGTAAATTTGTCATAAATTATCATGCCTTCCTAGACCAAACCTTTTCAGTGCTTTTCAGGTAGAGTATGGTTTTAAAAATGGACTGTTCTTTTTCTTCTGCATCCACAATAGCAATTCCAGGTGCATATGAAGATAAAGGTGACTAATTAGGTTGCTGCTTATTCTCAAGGAAATAATTAGGCATCATTAGGGCATTATTTTTTAAATTAGGGCTTGCTTTCATGTGGAATTTTTATAGTACTCTGTCTTTGTAGAGACAGTCTTGAAACTCATTCATTTGTACAAAAAGAAAAATTAAATGTCATTATTAAGATCTACTTTTCTGAAAACATGGCCAAAAGCAATTTAATCCTGAATTTGTCAGCTTCACACAAAAGGTAATTTGAACATTAGCAATCAATCTCTAAAGGTGATTGCTATCTGCATTTAGAGGCGTGGGTAGAAAGAAAAATACAGGAAATAATTGTCCTCACGACCACTATCAATGAGAATTTCTACTACGTACAAGTTTTTGGAAAAGTGAAGAGTCTAAGCTGTACATACTGGACCTGAGGAATTCTTCTGAAGTTCTGTTTGCTAGACTGTTTCAGACATGTGAAGTGCTTCATGATGAACACTGGCCCTCACGGGTCTGGGTTTTTATTTAAAAATAGATAAATTCCTTAAAGGGAGATCAAGTGTGTGGATATTTCTAAGATGCGATTTGAGGCTTTCCAATAAAGCTCTTTGTTTCCCCAGGTAATCACATTGAATACAAAAGCAGCAGGAACTTCCACATTGAATTCCTTCAATTTCTGATTCAATCGAAAATTTATTCAAAGACAAGACAATTTCTCCTTTCAGTTTAACCAGCTGTGCCTTGTATTTATTATCAATGGGAAAATGTGACTTTGTAAAATCTTTGGGTGTCTTTGTCTGTGTAAAGGGGCTCTTCAAGTATATTCCAGATTTGTTGTAAGGTTAGGATTGCTATCATTATCACTGATTGCTCTGTTATAGATGGACTTCATTCACAAAGAATGTTGTATATTAGTTGTCTTCGTGATGGTAAATGTGGGGCTTCTAAGAGTTGAATGTGTCCTGAAGGCTTGTTTGCCTTGAATGAGGTTAAGACTTTAACAGAAACAGGCTCTGCACAACATTTAGCAGCTTTGCCCTTCCACCTTCCATCTCCCAGTACTACTCTTTAGAGTCCATGGTTCTTTCCAGGCTATTGATCCTGCTAACACTCTGTCTTTTGCTCCTAATCACCAGAACTGTGAGATTTACTTTTCCCCACATAAATTACTCACCCGAATATTTTGTTATAAGGACATTTAAATGCACTAGCCAAATAGATACCTAATTTTTATGTATGTACATAAATCTGAGTATGTAAAATTAAGTGTACCACCTATGAGTTTAACAAAATTTCAAAGAAGTTATTGCATCCTCACAACAAATGCTCATTTACATATTGTTTACTCTTTTTAGCTTTATTCAAGATAATGAAATTACTTCTCTTTTCACTTTGGGTAAGATACTGAAGGGAACACCCCTAGTGACTATGATTCTAATCAGCATTTGGGTATTTGCTGGCACATTCTGAGAGATAAGTAGAAATTGGAAATGAAATTAGTGTTCTGTTTAGCATTTCAAGGGTATTTGAGGAATGGGGAGAGATAGAGGCAAAAGGAAGACAATCAAATTCTGTTTGTGTGCATTACTGGCATTTGGCAGAAGTATGACATCATCAGGAATTGTGCTGGGCAGCTAGGGACAAATAGTGAGCAAACTAATGCCAGAGGCAAGTGTGGCCTTATGTGGATCATTGCTAGCCAGCCTGGGGCTGGGGAAAGCCCTCCCTGAAATTAATGATGTATTGAAAAGTTACTGGAAGACAAAAAGGGGACAGAAATCGAAGTTATTGATATGTGTTACTTCTAGTTTCCCATAAGAGGTATGAGCTTTTAAGAAAGACATGGGTGAATTAAGAAAATGGAAAAAAATTGGGGATTCAATGATAAAAAGAAAGAGAAAGTTCTAGAATTTATCACTTCTTGGAGAATCCAAACATTATGATTTAAAATAGAAAACATATGTAAATAACATCAACATATGAAATCTAAATAACCTTAAAGCACAAGCGAACCAAAAATGCCATTTCAGCTGTGATTACTTGAGAGAGCATGTTAATAAATGCACATGGAACTAAAGATCCAATTACATAGATTCTTATCCCTGGAAGAAGAGACTCATGTATACATTTCAGTGCCAAATGCACTAGAAGTCGGTCTGAAACAGTCTTGTGTTGCTTTTCCCTTTATGCTGACAACATGATAATGAACTGTGGTGATGGAACCTAAAACTTTGGCAAATCAAAAATTATGCATGTCAGAAGGACCAACTGAGGCAGAGATAGTTAATCCAACTTTATTTCCCTAAACTTTGTTGTCAAGAGTTTTAGAAGTAATGGTTTGTTTTCTTCTTTGCTATTTATTTATTTATTTGCTTACTTTGCGTCAAGGCCTTATGCTATAGGTCAGGTTGGCACATGGATCTATGTGTATGGCTGGCCTCAAACTTTCAATCATCCTTGCCCAACCCTTCCAAGGTTATAGACTCTGTGGGGCCTCCATACTGGGCTCTCTGAGACCAGTCTTGGCCAGGTGAATAAACAAATGGTTTTGCAGAAGGGTTTCGTGAAGACATTTCCCTGAAGTACATCATGTAATTCGATGACATTATCCCATTCTTTCTCAACTCTCCACCTCCTTCTGGTTCTGTTAAATCCTTTAGAACAGTGATATTCAGTCTTCCTAATTTCCTAAGGAAAATTGTTTTTGTTACAACTTCATAACTGTAATTTTACTACTGTTAGGAGCTGTAATATAAATACCTGTGTTTTCTGATGGTCTTACATGATTCCTGTGAAGTTTAGCCAAAAAAAAAAAAAAAAAAAAAGACTTTTTTTTTTTTTTTTTTAAACATAGTCTCAGTTGTTCAACTTTACAGGTAAAGACCCAAGACCCAGATGCTGGGGTGGAAAGTCTGCTAGGTCAGCGAGGCAGAGAAAGTACCCAGTTGAACTTCTTCCTCTGCCAACATTCCAGAAAGGGACTTTTCTCCTATGCAGTCTCAAACAAGACTCCTCCAAACTAGAAACAGGGAAACAGGCTTTTCCAGTAAATAACATAATCTCAGGTTTCATAGTATGATCAAATATCCTGCAACACAGAGGAGTTGTGACCCACAGGCTGAAAACCACTCCTCTAGACATTCTCACTTCGGCTCCTACTCCATATATATTTTAATAACATGTAAATATTTCATGAATCACACTACATGAGCATAATTTTATGTGTCTATTTAAACTTTGACATGCTGCCTTTCTGAGTCTACCTTGTTTGCTTAACCTGATGATCATGCATTGTATCATTTTTTTGTGAAAATAAGATTTAGCTCTTCTTATGCCTAAACAAAACTCCATAGCGTGTATGTACTATGTTTTCTTCATCGATCTAGTGACTGACACCTAAACACATTTAACAACTGTGGTATTATCAGATGTGATTTAGTAAACCAAGGTGTGCAATTATTTCTAGGATATATCGACTTTTGAGCACAAAGCCAAGAAGGGTGGCATAATCTATATTCCGGATAATCTATAATTATATTTTTGGGTTTCTTTCAAATTTCTGTACCAATTGTCACAGTGGTGGGACTAGTATTCATCTCCACAGCAAGACAGAAAAACAGTTGTTGCTTTATCTTCATAGACACTTGTATTGATCTATCTATTTATGTATTTATTTTATGCTCTCTTATGGATATATACTCTTTATGGTGTGAAGCAAAAAGTCAGTTTTCATTTTAATTTGAACTGTCATTTTAATTTGAATTTCCCTGATGACTAAGGATTTAAAATATTTCATATTCACTGAACATTTTCTTTCAGTTTTTAAAATCTTTTATTTTATTATGCCACTTATGAAGGATTTATTTATTTATTTAGATTTTGTTTGTATGAGTGTTTTGCCTACTTGTAGGTATTTTTACTATGTATATGCCTAGAACTTATGGAAGTCAGAAGAACGTGCATATTTTCAGAAACTGGAGCTATAGGCAGCTATAAGTCACCATGTGGGTACTGTCAAATGAATAAGGGTCCTCTGAAAGATAAATAAGTATTCTTAACCACTCCTCTAGACCCTTTATTTTCCAATTTATCAATTATAAATTTGGTATCCTTTTTAAAGTTCTTTATGTACTCTAAATAATAATCCTCTGTGAGATACATAGCTAACAAGCATTTGTTTACTCATTCTGTATTCTATAAGCATCACTTCTTGTTTTTGAATTTACTATTGCTAGGAAGCATCACTTATTAATTTTATGTTTCATTAGTGCTTTGAGAAATCTGTACAACACATTTGGTACCATATTTTCAAGGTATGCTTTTAGCATCATTGTGAAAAAGACACAGAGTCTAATACTAATGAAGGCATACCTGAGGAACAGGATAGATGTACTGGCCAATTGAATTGAGTTCAAGCAGGCAAAAAGCAAAAATTTCCTTTTTCCTTGTCCTTTAAATAGGCGGGCGCCAGAAGTAAGCAGTTTTAGCTCGAGGTTTCTGACTTCAAATGCTTCAGATCTGAGCTAGGTGTCTTCTACTTCAAATGATCAAATTAAAAAAAAAATCCTTCACAGGATTGTACATCTCATTTGGTTTTAGTTAATTCTGTACATATATATTCTAGTTGTCACTAAAGCATAGCTATCTCCCATTCTTTCATACCTCTCTAACCATTTGAAATGTTTGCCTAGTTCACTTGGGAGAATTTCACGGTGCAAACACACACCTTACATTTCATATGCCCCAGTTCTGAGATCTGCCTCAAAACCCGCAAGTCATTATATATAAGCAACAAAATTGTTCAACTATGTTAATAATTAGAGTTAGCCTTGAGTTCTTTTTCTAAACAATTAAGAAAGAGACATAAAAAAAGAATGAATGAAAAAGAGATAAAAATGAAGTGAAGAAGAGAAAGAAAGAAAAAAGAGAAAGAAAGGATAACAAGCTGAATTTTGGAAACGTTAGCAATAGGTATCTATATAAAAAGTGAGAGAATCCTTAGAATATTTACTTAATTCATTTGTTTAATGCATTGTTTATTATATACATTAAGTATATGAATTTAAAATAAATAATATATGTATGTTTCAATATAACTAATGCCCATAAATTTTAGACACCAAATTATTCAGAAAGAGTACTGAAAAACTCATGCATTGCCATATCTCTTAACAAGAATACATTCTTTGTAAGATTCCTTTGTGATGTATGTATATATGTGTGTATGTGTAATTACTTTCAAGTTGCAAGTCAGTGTATTGGTTAATTTTACGCAGCTCTCACCAACTATCCAACAGATAGCAATTTTATAAAGGAGGGTGGGTTTATTTTTATTATTGCTTGAAATAATGTAGTCCATCCAGATGGGGAAGGCAACGCAGCATGACTGTTAGTTCGTTAGTTGGTCACATAGGTTCCAAGTCAGAATTTAGAGACTAGAAAAGGGGTGGGCCTAGCTTATGAAACTTTAAGGACTGTTTTCGTAACATATTTCCTAGCAAGAATCTACCTCTTACTGCTCACACAACTTTCCAAACAGGGGTACTATCTGAAAAGCAATCTCATGTTTACATTTGTGGTCCCACAGGGGAGATTTCAAATTTGAACTAAAATGAATAGTATTATTTCTAGAAAATTTGGAATTATTGGTGAGCTGTTTCCCAAGTAAGATTTTCTTTCCACAATATCATTATAACTATCTCAGCAAAATTTTGGTTTAGTAATGTTTTATATATATATATATATATATATATATATATATATATATATATATATGATGTTTCAGATGATGTGATCTTATCTTTAATATTTAATTCTATTTATTGCTGTAGCATACCTCAGACGTTGAGTAGGAAGTAGTATCAGACTATTTAGTATGTTTCATATTCAATAAGATTTTCTATCTTTACAACCAACCACAGTTAAACCACATAATCTTATTAATGTTGTCTTGCTTTTCTGTAAATTAAATCTCAGACCCATTCATGCAGGATTTTGAGAGTGATAAGACATTGCATATACTGCTCAAGCAATTGGGGGTAGTTGAAGCCTCTGTCTGTCCATCTTTGACTCTGACTTTATTAATTATTGACCTTGGCTATTTACTAGTTGCTAGGCACTTGACTAGCTTTTGCACCCTGTGAATTTGCAAGCCACCAAGATATAAACAAAGTCTGGGATATCACCTACTTAGCTCCTTGTCTCTAATGTGGTTTGGAGTGGTACTCAAAATAGAAGCTTCGTGTTAGATGGCATCTTCACTTATAATTAAATCTGTTATAACCAGCTGGACTAAAAATAAGGATATATGAAATGACAATTTCATATAATGTTTTAAATATGTTTCTCAAGGGTTTTCATGTAGCCAGTCTGCCTGCTGTCACTGGCCTATAGCCATGTCTGCTCTCCTATCTGTCTAGTTTGATTATCTCATACCCAACTAAAAGCCCCATGGCTCATTTTCTGCAGTGCTTCAGGCTTTTCCACTTGTACTCTTGGTCTTCCTTTCAATTCCATTCTCTGTTCTCCCCTTAAATATCTTTGAATAGCTTGTAGTCATCCCCTGACATCACCCTTCCTACTACCTACACAGGTGTATCTGCCTCCTGTCTTAAAGCCACTATTAATTTGAATTGAAAGGTACTTTAATGTTTTTAGAATATGGAATTTGTATTTTGCATAAAACATCATAAAATGTATTTTTAGGTTTACAATAAAAGAAACAAATATATAGCAAAATACAGACAATAAGACAATTTAAAATTAATCTTCAATTATAATATAAAACTGCAAATTAATTTTATATACTAAAGCATAAAAATATGGCAAAATGCACCAACTGGATAAATCTATTGTGGAAAAAATGAATCAGATTTGCTATTCAAAATCCAGACTTTTCCATGAAGGGTAAAAGAAAACAACTTTCTGACTCAGGATCTTAGATATCATTAGTCCTAATAATGTTGGTGATTTCTTCTGGGAGTATTTAATCAGTTTGTTGTGACATGGTACCAGCAACTCAATCCTATAAAACAATTGTGATTGATTACTGCTGTCCCATGTATTGGCCAGAAGGGAGCCTGCGAAAAACATACCCACAGCTTGCTTTTCAGAGTGAAACTTCTGGAAATGGTGGCCTTTTAGAATTGGACTTTTTATAGTCTTATCAATATTATTAAAAATATCATAGCCTAAAGTCAATTTCATTATTTTTAAAAGATAAATATCATTTAGGATTGTGATCAATGTTAGGCATTACAGCATATTAACTAATTACAATGGCATATGGTGAGTGTAAATCTTTTTCTTAAACCTTGACCTAGTTAAGTATTGACATCTTCTGACCTGAACACAGCAGGCATACTTAGAAGGCCACTTGCAGGTCTCTTAAAACCACCATGGCAACACAGAGGCTTTCCAAGTCAATAAACTGTGACCACTAAGGCTGAGATCAGCTATTTATAAATGATCAAGGATATTCAAAGTAGAATATACATTTTCTAAATTTAATTTTCTCTCACTACAATTATAAATAACAAAGTAAATAAAACAAATGAGAGCGTAATTCTTGCTATCTCACGCTTAATTTTATATATATATATATATATATATATATATATATATATATATATATATATATTTTTTTTTTTATGGCAAGGTACCAAGAAAGCCAACTTAGAAGAGACTCAGGGTTTTTGGCTAGTGTAGGCTTATTCATCTTATGGAATAGTGGTAAGGGGATTCATCATGGCAGAAGGGCATTACAGAGAGAACAATTCATGTCATGTTGGCCAAAACCAAGAGAATATGAATTTATGCTATTCCTCTTTCCCCATTTTCCCCTTCACTCTATATAGGTTCCTGGTCTACTGTGTGATGTGGTACACTTTCTTGGCAGTACTTCCTCTTTTAAATGATTGTCTCTGTGAATGTCCTCCTAGAACCTCAAGGAAATATGCTTTAATAATGTACAAGGGATCTCTCAATCAGATTAAGCACACATTCAATATTAACCATTAAAGATATACTTGTTAATTTAACTACCAAGCATATCTCATTCAATTATATTTAAAATTCAAATACAGGTAGGATGAATTCCCTCATAGGGTATATAAATGCAAATGAATAACCTTAAACACACGTATATGAACAACAATACATGGATTCAGTATGATATATATATATGTGTGTGTGTGTGTGTGTACTACATATATATTTTTGTGTGTAATTATAGAATTCAAGAGGAAAAGATTATGGATTTTAGAAGTTGGGAAGACACAGGAACAAATTGTTTTGTGGGTGTTAAAAATGGTGCAACTATAGTACTAATGAATGAAATTATTAAAAATATTTTAAAGCAAATTTTAAAAATATATAAAGGTTATATTTTAATAGACTGAAAATTCAGTTGCTTCTTCCCCAAAGTAGTCTATTATTTCTCGTATGTTTTCAATCACATCTCCTCTGAGATGCAAGGAAAATTTACCTAGGACTTAGACTTCATCGTCTCTTTTGCCCTGCAGCTTTCCTATACAAATATTCCAAATTTCTAGCATTTGGTACCTTCCTTGGTTCTTTACTTATCTTCATATTCACCCTCATTTTCACAGACTTTCCACTAAGGAACTGCAAGCAGATACTTCAGCCTTGCCACATGTTGCCTTGAACATAAACAGTAGCTTAAAATTGGAGAAGGTTCCCTCACTTCAAAACTCCTATATTTAAAATGCCTTCAAGGATCACAACCTGTAAATGACACCAAGGAGTATTACCAGCTTGGGCAGTAGAGTATATCCTAGAAAACATTTGTAAACTGCCGAGAGGCTTAGCATATTGAAAGAAATTGAAAGGCTTATACATACAGTGTGCCGTGTTCTCTTCAAAGCAAGGTCTTCCAAATAACCTAAACCTAAATCCAGCCAATAACAGGTGGGATATGTTCAGTTCCTTAAGGCCAACATTTTTTTCTAATCTTCTTAGTAGTACAAATCTCTTCAAAGGACGTAATTTTCCTGTCCAAATTTGCAAACGATTCTTTAGGAGGTAATGTTAAAGTTTCTTGACTACTTCTACTCCGATTTTGTTTTTACATCTCACTATGAACATATCTAATCAAAGACGTGAACAAAGAACCAAATAAATAAAAACCATGCCACAGCCCAAACCCTGAATTTATAGAGAGGGCAATTAGTTGCTGGGAGCCAGGTAGGCTAGTTTCAGATCAACAAATGGATGTTTGTCCAATAGGTCTCTGAAAAGCAAAACCAGTGGTTATGGTCTCTCACTATGCGAGGACCGATAGACAACAAGACAACACAGAAAACTGCTGATACCAGGTAGTGTGCATGCACTCTCCTCTCTGATAATTCTCTTGGTCGTTTTTAGTGTCACTTTGTCAGTTATGGATTGGATAGATGTCATCATTCCATGAAATCGCATTGTATTCTCCAACATTTTACCCTAGTATTCTTTGGGAACTGATGTTTCTCAGGCTTTTGAGTGATATTGTTTTTGGAAATGCATTCCCACATTTATCATCTTTGTGTTTTGTGAGAACAGAATGTGCCTGGCTTGATACTTAGTCAAGCTAGCAAAATGCTGAGCTTTGCTTTGTTTGTTTGTTTGAAAATTGTTTTGCTGTAAAATTTAACGTAAGAAAACAAATATTTTTTCCAAAAGTTAATGCTGAAGGGTGGGAAAACACATGCTTATTTTATTTTTAAATTAGAAATTCAGGCAAGTCACTTGCCCCTTTGCTGTTTCAGGACCAAATTACGCTTCAGTGGGACCATGACAATTAGTTCCTCAGCTTTAAAATCTTCCTTCCACAAAGTCTAGGAATATGGACAAAATGGACACAGGTTACTGGCACAAAGTTATATGAACATCCCCCAGTCCAATGAACAATAGTCCCCATTCTATTGAATCCTGTGAGTTGTGCCTTCTCTGTACATATTCTTGCCACCATACTGATCTTATGAATATTGCCATATTATCCATCAAACTCTCTTTAAAGAATTCTAACAATTCCCCAAATTACTTTTTCCATTGTTCCCAAATATTTCACAATGCAGATACAAGGCATTATGAGTATTACCAGATACCCCAGCCATGACTCTACTGTTCTGATACAAATTTTCTTTACTTATTTATTTATTCATTTTCCACCATTGTGAGTAGTACCTGAAATTCATATGCTTCAGAAGTTCAAGTCTAAAATCAGAGACTGTGTGGTCAAGGATATATTATAGTGCAGTTTACCGTGGTAGTAGAGTTGTGTGCCAGAGGAAATTGCTTATGGCATATAATAGGAAGTAGCTACGCAGCTACAAGATAAGGAATAAAATAAATCTTTCCATGTTAGGATCCTATGAATCCAGTCCCACAATCTAAATACCACTTTCCATCTTTCACCACCTCCCAATAGTTATATTCCATTAAGAATTAATTGAAAGATTTTTCTATTGATTAACTCAGGTCCCTCAGGTTCCAATCACTTCTCAGTCCCTAACACATGATATATATAATATATTTCACAAGTTAAAAATGTTATTTATTTATAATATAAAACTAACATTTTCAGCTTCCTATTAAAACAAAGCAGTACCAGAAAAAATATTCACTATTATTTAGGAGGAAAAGTTCATTACTATCTTTTAAGGTAGACATGCCACTTAAGATACTTATCTAGGCAAATTACATTTTGTTTGCCTACCTATTACAATTGAAGACTGTGACATTTTGAATAAGAAATCTACTGATACAAACATGGCACAATATTAAACTTTTTCTCTGAAACCTCTTTTTTCAAAGCGATCCAATATAACTATATCAGTTAAAATATCACACATTATCCCCAATCATCCTGTTTCCCCAAGTTCCCCTCATCCTCTCCTTCACATTTTTCTCTCCCTATCTCCCCTTACCCCCATCCCACCCCACCCCCAAGATTCCAATTTTTTGCCCGGCAATCTTGTCTATTTCCCATAGCCAGGAGGATAACTATATGTTTTTCCTTGGGTTTACCCTCTTGTTTAGCTTCTTTAGGATCACAAATTATAGACTCAGTGGCCCCTATCCATGGCTAGAAACCAATTATGAGTGAGTACATCCCATGATCTTCTTTTTGGGTCTGGGTTACCTCACTCAAGATAGTATTTTCTATTTCCATCCATTTGCGTGCAAAATTTGAGAAGTCATTGTTTTTTACCGCAGAGTAGTACTCTAATGTGTATATATTCCACACATTCTTCATCCATTCTTCCATTGAAGGACATCTATGTTGCTTCCAGGTTCTGGCTATTACAAATAATGCTGCTATGAACATAGTTGAACAAATGCTTTTGTCATATGATAGGGCATCTCTTGGGTATATTCCCAAGAGTGGTATTGCTGGGTCCAGGGATGGAGGGGGGAGGTCCTTGGACTTTCCACAGGGCAGGGAACCCTGACTGCTCCTGGGACTGGAGAGGGAAGAGAAGAGGAGTGGGGGGAGGGGGAGAGGGGCGGGAGGAGGGGGGAGGGAAATGGGAGGCAGGGAGGAGGCAGAAATTTTTTTTCAATAAAAAAAAATAAAAAAAAATCACACATTAAAATGTGATTGCAGAGAAGCCTAGATGGTTAAGAGCAAATATAGGCAGAGACTGCTCAATTAATTCTTGACTGTCCTGACCCAAAATAATCAAACAAAAACTGTATCAATTAAAATACTTTCTTGTCTATTAGCTTAAGATTTTTATTAACTAATTCCTACATCTTAAATTAACCCATTTATATTCTCCTATGTATTTCCATGAGGCTCATGATTTACTAGTAAGATACAGTGTCTGTCTCCTTTGGCAGCTACATGGCATCTCTCCAACTCTGCCAGCATTTCTCCTCTTTCTCTGCTTGAAATTCTTGCCTGGCTCTATTCTACACTGCCATAAAACCAAAGCAGATTCTTTATTATCCACTGGTAATAAAACATATTTACAGCATACAGAGAGGAATTCTATATCAATTACATCTATCATGTAGTAAATTAACTTCCAAATTAGATTAGAAGAGAAAAGAACATTCACGGTTTGTGCTCAATTGGCATAAATATTTTCACATCACATGCCTTTTCTTTTTGTTTGGATTACCTGGTTATACTCGTTCAAGGGAAAATTTCTTTCGCACAAGCAAGGTAGAAAATTTTTATATTTTTCAATTCAACTTTTTCCTTTTTAAAATTCATTTTACATACCAATCACAGTTTCTCCTCTCTCTCCTCTTCCTGTTTTTCCCACCTACCCTCTCCATTCTCACCCCTCCCACCCTCCACAACTGTCCAAGCTTGAAGTCCGTGCCTCAGGGAGGACTTCCTCCTATGGGGAGTCAACAAAGACTGGCATATAGAGTTAAAGCAGGACCATGTCCCTTCCCATTGCGTCAAGGCTGAGCAAGGTATCACACCATAAGGACTGGGCTCCAAAAAGCTAGTTCAGGTATCAGAGATAAATTTTGATCCCGCCAGGATTCCCACAAACAGAGTAAGCCACACAACTGTCACCCACATTCAGGGGGCCTTGTTCAGTCCCATGCAAGCTTCCCAGATATCAGTTCAGAGTTCATGAGCTCCCACTAGCGCCCTTTATTTGCCTCTGTGAGTTTCCCCATTATGATCTTGACACCTTCTCCCCCTAACCCTCACCCCTGATTTACTCATATAATTCCTCCTATCTCTTTTCAACTGGACTCCAGTAGTTCTTCCCAGTGCTTAGCTACAAATCTCTGCATGTGCTCTCATCAGTTACTGGATGAAGGTTCTATGATGACAATTAGGGTAGGACCTAGAAAAGCTAGGTAATGAGGAAGACCCTAAGAGGGACAGCATGGATCACCATAGGAAAGGGAAAGAGATAAGATCTCCTGAGTAAACTGCTGGTGGGGGTGGAGTGGGAGAAAGAAGGGAGGGGATGAGAACAAGACTGAAAATTTCAACCACAAAAAAATTCATTGATAATTTCTATTAGATTGATATGCTAGCTCTTATATATAGACCTTTTTATTGATGTATTGGAGGGAAGGAGGAATAAGAAATCTGATAGAGCCCGTGCTAAATGGCATGAGTCTAGAAAATTAATATAAGGAGAATATAAGGTAAAGACAAAAAATAATAGAAGAAGGAATACTGGGTAAATGCAGTTTAGAAGGTGGATTCCAGCCTTTTCCTCTTTAAAACTTTGAATGTTACATTTTCCAGAATGGCTGATGAGAGAGAGAGAGAGAGAGAGAGAGAGAGAGAGAGAAATCAAGCAAACAATTTGATGATGATTTGATCATTTATGCTTGCAGTATCCCTTGTTCATATTAAATCCACTGAAGTTAATTTGAAGAACATAGTACTACCAAAGTATAATAATTAAGCTATGACAGCTATTCTATTATGAAATATATTTAACAATTAATGTCATGAGTTAGATTAATTGCACATCATTTAAGTAGAACTGTCTCGAATTTCAGCAAACTCATTGTTAAACTTTGAAAGAGTTTTCTATTTATGTTTAGTTATATTTTATGCATTAAATGGAAAAATATTTTTAAAGTCAACTTTATTATCGGTAGTTCTTTTGTTTTCTAGTATTTTCATAAATCCTAAAGTTATACAAAGTATTCAGGACACAATATAATGTCACATGATGGAAATTACAGTTTGTGTCTTCTTAATACGTATGTTCATTGCAATGTCACTGAAGTATGTGACTGTTTCATAGAAAGAGGAATAGCTAAAGGAGTTAATGGTAGCAGTATCTATATAGGTCTAGATTAGAGCATTTGCCTAAAATTCACATAGCCCTTGATTTGATTCCAAGCCTCAGAAAAAGAGTGGATAGGGCAATATGTGAGACATAAGAAAAAGGGAAATAGAAATAAGGGAGAGGAATGGAGGGAGATTAAATAATAATTTAAGTTTAGTTTAGTATTCTTATCACCGAACATCATTCTAAAAAATATTAGTTTCAAAGTAAGCAAAATTTGTATTGGCAGATTTAATTGAAATTTTAATCAATATTTTATTTCTTATATTCACTTGAACATTAAATTTGAATTTCAGAGCCAGCATTAATATAAAAAAATGGTTATTTACTTATTCAGAAACAATAAATATCTTTGATATATAAAATATGCCTATACACATATATTATATACATATAATGTGCATAATTGTCATATTCCATCATCTTGCCTAAGACATTTAGATGTAATAGTCAATGTACCTGAAAGTTTTGAACCATGGAATTATTTCAGAGAAAAGTATTTGGCTCCTAGGATTATACTAATTCCTTTGTATCATATAATTATATTGACTGATTCTATCTTAACTCCATATGTGATTTCAAGAAAATGTTTCAATAATACAAATAGAAAATGTCACCTACTAAACAAGTGGAGATGTACTATGCTGGTCAATGCATGCTATGTAGCCAGCACTTACCAGCACTCCACTGACTTTATCCATATGGCACTATTCTTAAATACTTGTTTTTGGTAACCACAGTATAAGTTTTCTGAATGCACTTAACACGATTTTATATGGTTTATATGTTTAATGTCTAGTCTTTGATTTATACATTTTTATTTCCAGGCTACCATCAACATACTAAAAGGTTTTGTGTCTATATACATTACACATCTTATTAAATTTACAAGACAAAAACTTTCATTATTTCCCAAAATATGGCCAAGAATTATGCTCACTCTTCCTTCCTATTTTCTAGTGGATCGAAGAGAAATGGTATGAATACTTATACCTTGATAGGAGTGGGAATGTAGAGCTTTTGGTACTAAGAGGAAAGTGTGAGGACAAGCATAAAATTGTGCTGAAATACATATCTCCTAGAAATGGCGGTGTGAGGATATCTATCATCAATCAATCAATAAATCTATCTATCATCTATAATCTATCATCTATCTATCTATCATCTATCTATCTATCTATCTATCTATCTATCTATCTATCTATCTATCTATCTATCTATCTATCTATCTATGTGTATTTATATCTATGTATATTTAGAATTAGAACTTTAACTTATGAGTTTAGTTTTCTTTCTTTTTTCTTTTTTTTACATTTAGCTATTGAATGAAAGACAATATTCAGGAAACTCAGTTTCTAAGTTTTGATTGGTGGTAAAAGAAACCAGGGATAAATTGCCTATGCAGTCAGTGAGGCATGACATAAATTTGGTAACTTCAACTTTTCCATTCTGTTCCATGAAAGAAATATTAGAAAGAAAATGTGTTAAATATGCATGCAGAATAGCATGTAATATTTCTATTACAATATTACACCTATTCGTAATGTATATTTCTAATATATTTATACCAAATATATTTGAGTAAAAAATGCCATATGTTGATGTGAATTTATATTAATTTTAGACATTTTCCTGTTGTGTATTTCCAACACATATAAAGCAGAAAATTAAATATCATGACACTGAGTCTGAGAAATAAGCAGTGTGATAGGATCTCTGCCTCAGTTTTTTTTATGAGGATACATTTGTTGTCTTTATGTAGATCATACATTTAATATATTGGGCAAATCATTTTTAACGTGCATTTGATTTATACTGAAAGTTCCTACTACTATATTTTGTAGTTTAAAACATGGCTGCAGGTGTCCCACTATGAGTAATAATTTTTAATGCATTTTTCTAAACATAAGAAATGAGCAGTGGAGTTGGGAGGTTCAAGAATAATTCCAGATTTTGCTGAGGTATTGAAAATATAGTAGTTCTTATTTGTTAAATGCTGTTTTAAGAAAATGTTCCAAAAATGCTGATGATAAATGGCATACGCTGGCATAATCTCTCTTACAAGGTAGTCACAGATGTGCTTAGGAAAGTCATAAATAGAAGGGTACTTTCTATTTGCAATTCATTTTATAAAGCAGAAGTATGGTAATCATAATGTTTCAATTGAGTTGATGATTTGTATGACTGCAGAAACAGCTTGCTTCTTCCATGTGAATCTAGCAGTTTCTAAGTTTTGATTGGTGGTAAAAGAAACCAGGGATAAATTGCCTATGCAGTCAGTGAGGCATGACATAAATTTGGTAATTTCAACTTTTCCTTTCTGTTCCATGAAAGAAATATTAGAAAGAAAATGTGTTAAATATGCATGCAGAATAACATGTTGATTAACACAGTGCAGGACAGAAAAGTGAAGAGGGTAAGAAATAGTTAAATAATATTGGCTTAGGCCTATAAAAAGTCTTGAACAAAGATATTTTGTTAATCTCTCCACTAAAATCTATTGTTATATATAACACACATGTGGAATAATGTGAGAGGGACTGTATGCATGGGCCAAAGTCTGAGACCTCAACGATAAGTTAAATACTGAGTTTCATCAGTCCAGTGATGGACAGGAGTATTTAGAATAAGTTATTATCAATTTCTTCAATGTCTGAAACTATCCTTATACCTTTTGCACACACACACAGACAAGGACACACACACACAAACACATCCTCTAGCATGGACATTGTTCAAGCGAGGGGATGAAAATTAAGAAATTCTGTTGAGTTCCATTTCTGTCTTTCCATGAGCAGTTTTGAGTTTTGGTGCTTTAGGAGCCATCCTTTAATGTGACGTGGATAATATTAAATACAGAGCAGAGCAACTATAATAAGAGGTAAGAGGGTTGACTATGGAGGTTTGATGTGGACTAGATATATCATAGAGGTCAAATCCAAAAGTCCTGTGGGCATTTGTGTATACTCGCAATGTCCAGAAAGTGCCCATAGTTGGCAAATAGTGACAATGACTCCAGACTAATGATTCTAGGAAAGAATTGCAATAATTTATGAGTAAAAGATTAGTAAGATAAAATACTGAATGCTCAGACAAAGTATGAAACCAAAAATGTGAAAAATACCACTGAGTTTATATTATGTTAGCCATCTACTACTGGATATGAGTCCTGCCCTACACTCTGGCTTGTATACCCAAGGAGACTCTGCAGGAAAAAAAAAACTATATTTTCATTTTTGGAATAGCGTTTAGCTTAGGGATGGAGGTTTGTGCCCACTTTCAAGTTGAGAACTAGAAACTCATCTCATTTAACAGTGTGCTGGCTCTGTGTATTCTGTTGTAGTCTCTGTGAGTTCACACGTGGGTCAGTTCTCTTGTGACTAGATGACCTTGTTCCCTTGGTATCTTCCATGTTCATTGGCTCTTATAATCCTTCTGCTTTTCAGAATTCTCTAAAACTTGAGAGGAGAAAATTGATGAAGACATCCTATTTGGACCTGAGTGACCCCAGGTCTCTCACTCTTCACTTTTTGTACATAGTCCAGCTGTGGATTTCTTTATTTTTTCTCATCTCCAGCAAGTGGGAAGCTACTGTGATGGTGGCTCAAGACTGATCTATAGGTACAGCAGACAATTGTTAAGAGTCTTCTTATTTCTACTGTCCTTTTGAAGTACAGTAATATTTGTTTTTCTTTTAGGTCTATCTAATCTCAGGTTCATGGCCACCCTGGCAGTGTTGGGCCTTAAATTTTGTCTGACTATTCACTGGTGTCTTCGGACAGGTCACCATTGTAGCTTGTTTAGTGTTCTTTGGTATCCAGTACCCTATCAGTAAAGGTGAATTCTCTAGATAGGAAACAATTCATAGCTTTTCGGTTCTGTGAGTTTGGTAGATACTGTCAAGAAAAATAGGGCCTTACCGTTAGTTTGGGAGGGCAACCAATAGGCTTGGCAATAGCATGGGTTGCTTGTGGATTCCATTCATTTGTCTAGCTGGAGCTTTGTCTCTCCTGTTATTTGATGATAACTTTTTTGATCACCTTCATATATGTATACACTTTGGAAAGCTGTAGTTTACAAGCGTAGTATATTTTTATATTACCCTTCATATGAACCATAGTTTTATTTTTTCCTCCCTGTAGTCCTTACCTTAGCTCCATCATCTCTTTATTCCAGTTGATCCTTTTATTCTAGCAACCCAGAGTTCATCCACAACTATATGTTATATTTCCTATTTCAGGAAAATCACTTCCTTCTATTTTAGTCTCTTAATCTAGCTAACCTCTTTGGTTGAAGATAAAAATTGTACTTACAGAAATTTGAATTAGTATTGGAAATAGTCAAATAAATGTATAAGCCTATGTATATATTCATTAAAAAGAAAAAGTGAATTATTAAACTAAACATTTTAGCAATAAAATAGTATTGAAATGAAATCCAATCAGTTTTATGTCATCAGACAATAACTTAGAAGAGTTTTCATAAATAAGTTAGATTTCTTCAAGATAAGATATTAAAAATAATGAAAATATGATTAGTAGATTTGTAAAATGGCTTAGGTGATCCAATATAGGCCACACTGATATATTAATGGGAAAAATGTTTACAATACCTGAGAGAAATTTAAATAGAATCAATGTGACTTAAAGGCAAATTCAGATCACCAGACTGAAAATTTGTTCTAAGAAAAAAGTGATAGCAATAAAAATGTAATTTTAAGAAACTAAAAATGACTTAAAACATGTAAAATAATGTAAAAGACACTCAAAAGAGAAAACTTTGACCATGTGTGATTGAATCATGCTTTGAGAGACTGTAGATTAATTGTATATCTAGAAGACAATATCAAACACTAGAGAAAGGACTCAAAGAGCTAGGGCAAATGAACAGCTGAGCTTGAATATATATACAAAGAAAGTGCTACACTAAGAATGACATGGAAAATAGTAGGGGGAAGTGCACAGAAGTCTGTCATAGCAGGACAGATAGGAGGACCAGAGTGTACAAAAGGAGAAGGTTAAGCAGGCTCCTAACTATACTCCCTGATTTATATTTGACCTAAATGGCATTGTGCTACTTTGCAGTAGCAATAGATAGTAGGTCAAAATTGAGACTTCTGAACATAATCATGAGGAAAGTGAAAAATCTGGGCAAGGAGAGAGTATTTATTATTTTCTGTAACCAAAAAAGTCACCCAACTTTAAACTTACTAGATTTTCACACGGTTGATTTCAAGGAGGAAAGATTCATAAGAATATTTTATAGTGTGTAATTCATTCTAAGATTTTATAAAGAGGTTATGTTAAGATATTTTATAAAATCAACTTAATGATTTGAAGTGTGATGTCCAACAGGCACAGAAGTTGGTAGCAGATACACACACACACACACACACACGAGAGAGAGAGAGAGAGAGAGAGAGAGAGAGAGAGAGAGAGAAAGAGAAAGAGAGAGCACTAAAATATGGGATACACATTCAGTTGAGAGAAGCAATAAGTAACAGTTATTTAATAAATTAGTGAACATAAAATAGAAGACATCAAAAAAATCAAGTATAAAGCAAACACATAAACAACTTGAAGATCAAAATCAGAGTAATTAATTATACCAGCGAGAGAAAACAAAGACCATGCATAACAGCATCACGCTCTGACAGATTTCGGATTTCTTATGAACCTAGCAGATGCAAAGAAGCACGGGGGAAAAAAATCACAGCACTGTGGCAAGGGAAGAGCTGAGCTAAAACTGAATATGCAAGTAAGCTGACTGGAAACTCACTATGCTAATCAAGTTTTCTGATGCCATGTGGCAATCCTCCTGCCTCTGCTTTCCAAGGGTGGCACTACAGGTAAGAACTACTACCCTTGTCTCAACCAATTATTCTACCTAATAATTATTATATATCCACTTGCTGTTTAATACTATCCTAAAGGAACTGTAGGAAACATTCTGCGAGTGAATAAAAATACATAATTCATCATGTATTAGACATTCTAAACAAAATTTAAGATGAAAACAGAGAATAAACAAATAAATAGAACATAGTGCCCATGAGACAGCGACTGCTACATCTAGATATCAAAGCAGATAGAAAATGAAGAGTATCATGAACGGCGAGGTAAGACTTAACACAGAAATCTTCACTGGATAATTATCAAATTTTTAACCCAAAAAAATAGACAGTCGCCACAAGAATATTGGTTATCTTTACCATTATTCTTTTGGGTTCCACAAAATCTCAGAAGATCTTCCACTGCTCTTACAAGATGCTTTTTAAAGAGATTGATACTTTTCTTGTAATTTGTACTTTTCTTTGTTTCAGTAGTTTTCTTCACGGTTTATTAATATTCTGCTCTGGCTCCATGCAATTTTTAGTTTATCCACATGCCTCTGCCTTCTGAGTGCTGGAACTAAAGGCATGCACCACCACCAACCCATTCTAAATTTATCATGTGATATACTTACTATGGTTTAACACGTAAAGAATTGCGTTAAAAGTATCTATTAATGTAATCATTGTTCTAAGAATCATTTCAAAGCCACTTGCCCTAAAACATACCAAGTGTTCCTCTTTGAGAGTTCACAGTAAGTTGTTTTACTGGGTATTTCTCTGCTGTTTTCCACATTAGATTGGAAGGGTTATCCCTCAGTTTTCTTAATATTTAACAAAATATAGCATTGTACTCTATTATAAATAAAAGACAAATTATTGTTGGTCAGAAAAGACAAGTTAAGAAACAATCACTAAACTCTAAAGAAAACACTGAACCAGCTTACCTGAGCTAATGGGAGCCCTCCGACTCAGGCCTGACAGTGGGGGAGCCAGCATAGGACCAAACTAGGCCCTCTGAACATGGGTGACAGTTGTATGGTTGGGGCAGACTCTGGGGCCCCTGGCAGTGAGACCAGGATTTATCCCTACTGCTTGTACTGTTTTCTTGAACCCATTCTCTTTGAATGAATACCTTTCTCAGCCTAGATATAGCGGGTAGGGCCTTGGTTCTGCCTCAAAGAGATGTGCTAGACTTTGGTGACTTCCTGTGGGAAGCCTTACCCTCTCTGAGGAGTGGATGGGGAGTTGGGATAGGAGAGAAAGGTGGAGGGAAGAGGAGGAGGGAAGGGAGGGAGAACTCAGATTGGTATGTAAAAGGAGAAAAGATAGATTTTTAAATAAATACATTTTTAAAAGCTTTATTGAAGATGGCAAATAATGTTAAGTACACAGATTCAACATAGGAGATGAGAGGAAGTGAGTTCAGGGCTTTATTCCTTACTCTTCTTGTCCTTGGTGGGGATGCTGCTTATTTCAGTGGTATTTGGAGCAGAATAACAGAGGTTCATTGGTGCAGTCCACTGGAGTCAGTGTCCTGAGCTCACAGCGGGGTTGAGAAGCAGAGTAAATTGACACAAATGGAAAACAAATATAAACACCATGTGCCCTTATTAAACAATGAAAGTAACTCAACAGTGAAAGTAAAACAAAACAAACAAAACAAGAAATCAACTAATCATTCTAAAGTGCTGTTTGAATACTTAGAGCAAAGTAGTATGCAAAACCACTGAATTTAACTAAGGATGTCTTTCCGTATTTCTAGTATTAGTGACACATATGATTCTTCAATATCTTCTCTTGCAAACAGTAACACTTTTCTATGTTATATGAACAATCTTGCACTTAAATCTGGTGATATTCTCTTACCCATAATTTGCCTTTAAAGATGATTTAAAACAAAAATCTAAAAATACATATACAGATTTATCCATGAATTTTTCATTATGGTATTTTAGCATTTTCTTGGACTACCTTTGAATGAAAAACAGTCTACCTGAAGTTACAACAGATTTAGATTACAGATTGCTTAATATTTTTTAAAGTACATGGCAATTTCCTATCCTTTCTGTTTGCAATAAATGGCAATCTCTCTAAAAGATAATTTATAGGTATTATTTATACCACTTTCGCTTTGTTTCAAAGGTGCATTTTGAAACACGTCACACAAATATTGAAAAACAAAATCCTTGTTCTTCTGAATATATTAGTTTTATTAGCAGTATCTGTTACTTGCAACATATCACATGTATTCTTTGATAGACGTTCAAGAGCAGAAAATAAATCAATTGTAATTTACTTGACGAAATTAGTCAATTTGACCATACTTACAGAACAACTCCACAGAGTAATTACAGGCACATGATTTAGACAAACAGGGTTTATATTGTGATGTTGACATTAACTAAATTTCTATGAGCTGTGTAAGTCAATGAGAATCAAATTCCTCATCTATAATACAGGGATATAAAGAATAGCAAAATTCATTGCAAGATTAAATTGCATATAAAGTTTGGGTATGTCAGATTACATTTTACACAATTGGTAACAGCAATAATTCTTAGCCCATATATCCATCTGAAATCTTGACATCTTGATATTCATTTTTAAAATGAAGTAAAATTGATGCTTAGTTTTCTCAAATTGTTTAAAAGTGGTGATGCAATCCCCTTTTGTGTTATCGTGGTCCAGATCCCCAAAGTTGGAGCTTGATTGTCTTTAATAAAAAGGAGGAAAAGTCATATTGTGAGTACATTTTGGATTGTCTTGTAAGAAAATAACAATAAGTAGAAAAGCTCCAAATATTTGAATTCTGCAAGTCAATCTAAAGGAAAATATTCAATACATAGAAAACTTAGTAACTCTTGAGATAGCTGATGGTAGTAGGGGTTGTAGTTGGTTTGAAATCCCCGTAATTTGGAAAAGCCTAAAGAGTATATAGTGGGTGCTTCTCCTTTTTCTCTTTGTGGTTTCCATTTTGGCAAGTTACTGGGAGATGATCAAGTGACTATTTCTTGTGAAAAATAAATTATAGGGCATAATATCACCCACTGTATGATGTCATACAATAGAATAAAACTGAGTGCCAGTGAAAGAAATAAAAAAAATGCTGAACTGTATTTATGGCTAGAAACCAATTATGAGTGAGTACATCCCATGTTCCTCTTTTTGGGTCTTGCTTACCTCACTCAGGATAGTGTTTTCTATTTCTTTTTTTTTTGATTTTTTTTATTAAATTAATTTATTTAATTATTAAAGATTTCTGCCTCTTCCCCGCCACCACCTCCCATTCCCTCCCCCTCCCCCAATCAAGTCTTCCTTCCTCCTCAGCCCAAAGAGCAAGCAGGTTTCTCTGCCCTGTGGGAGGTCCAAGGACCACCCACCTCCATCCAGGTCTATTAAGGTGAGCATCCAAACTACCTGGGCTCCCACAAAGCCATTACGTGCAATAGGTGTCCATTTGCATGCAAAATCCAACAAGTCATTTTTTTTTTTTTTTTTTTTTTACTGCTGAGTAGTACTCTAATATGTATATATTCCATACTTTTTTCATCCATTCTTCCATTGAAGGGCATCTTGGTTTCTAGCCATAAATAAAGGACATTGAGCCTATAATTCGTGATCCTAGAGAAGCTAAATAAGAAGGTGAACCCAAAGAAAAACATATAGACATCCTCCTGGATATTAACCTTCATCAGGTGATGAACGGAGACAGAGACAGAGTCCCACATTCAAGCACCAGACTACAACCCCAAGGTCCAAACCAGGAGCAAAAGGAGAGAGAACACGAGCAAGGAACTCAGGACCGCGAGGGGTGCACCCACATACTGAGACAATGGGGATGATCTATCGGGAACTCACCAAGGCCAGCTGGACTGGGTCTGAAAAAGCATGGGATAATACTGGACTCACTGAACATAGCGGACAATGAGGACTGCTGAGAAGTCAAGAACAATGGCACTGGGTTTTGATCCTACTGCACATACTGGCTTTGTGGGAGCCTAGGCTGTTTGGATGTTCACCTTAATAGACCTGGAAGGAGGTGGGAGGTCCTTGGACTCCCCACAGGGCAGGGAACCTTGACTGCTCTTAGGGCTGATGAGAGAGGGGGAGTTGATTGGGGGACAGGGAGGGATATAGGAGGCGGTGGTGGGGAAGAGACAGAAATCTTTAATAAATAAATAAATTAATAAAAAAAATGCTGAACTGGATTTCATGTTCACAATGTTTCCTGATTTTTCGTCTTGTAAAGTTCCTTCTTCCTGGTAGACTTTATGGGAGATTAGGAGGCAGATAACCTGTTTATTCAGTGCACAGTTCTTCAGTTCGTACAGAGATGTCAGGATTCCTAGTGCACACCTGCCAAGCCAGCTCTTGGAAGAAGCAGTATAGTTTCCATATAACAGAAGCAAGTCTAATGAGAATACCAAGGTCCCATTCAGCCAGGCTTGTATAAAAAGGACTTGTTTTAAAAATAAAGCATACAAGAGCAACAAAAGAGGTACAAATGAGTTATTGCACCAATGAAGTATCTACCAGGGTGTACTGTAAAAGGTATAGAGAACTTGCTTTGGAGTCTATGCTGATATGTAATGGGATAAGGTTTGATGTGCTATGGAGTAATGAGTAAATGTACTTCATAGATCAAATGACTATGCCAGAGTATGATAGGTGGAAGAGTTGACACTCCTACTATGTGTGATCTTCTGGAGCATTGTAACCTCTGCAAAAGAAAAATCTGTTTTCCTTTTTTTTTTCAATGCTGAATTATTTCTTTTCTTTCTTTTTTTTTCTTTTTATTTAGTCTTTTCTTATACAATAGAACAGACTGGAGCCTTTTGTTCATCACTCCTCCCATACCCTCACCAGCCTTTTTTTTCTCCCAGATCTACTACTTTTTCTTTTCACTTCTGGAAAGAGCAGGCATGTGAGGGATGTCAACCAAGTAAGCTCTAATGCACGACCCTGCTCCTGGATTCATCTCATACATGCTTATCTCTTTGTATGCTTACACTTAGAATCCAAACTGTAGTTTCAGTGAATGTCTTTCTACCTGAGGGACCTCTTTGCAATCTATCAGATACCAGCCAGCCTCTACTCCAAGGCATATGAGTACAAAACAAACTGACCTATAAGTCTGGTTGCCCAACCTTTCAGCTGCATCAAATGATAGTTTACAGAACAGCAAATTATTTTCCCTAAGCAGTTGTGTTTAGATCCCAGGTCTAAAGAGAAAGCAATTGCTGTTGTTTTAAGCCATTAGGTTTGAGTGATTTAATTAGATTGTAATAGATAAGCAGCGCAGTGTATATAGTGTAAAAATTGATAAATATTAGTAGTTATTCTTGAGAAAGAATTAAATTTCTAGTTCAGTGTGATCTGAATTCACTTATTTTAAACCCTATTCTAATACTGGTTTTCATAGTGTCTTTGAACCACATTTATTGAGTTCCAATTTGCTCTATTTTCATATATAATATCATTGACTATATTGATCCAGATGTTAGTATTTCCTAGTCAAAAAGGAGAGAGAAAATTAAATAAATTAGCTAATGACAGTATAAAGCCTACAGTTCTCCATAATGGCAATGAAAACTCTGTTGATATCAATTTAAAGAGGGAAAAATATACAAAAGTCATAAAATGTTTTTAAACAAATAGACTGGGTTTCATTAGAGAATTTTCCATCATTATTAAACACATTTGCCTGGAAATTAAGCTTAATATTTTCTACATAATAATCACAGAAGATACAGTAAATAAAGCAAATTTGCCACAGGCTAAAGTTTGAATAATAAAAGTTTCTCCTAAAAGGCACTTTGTATTTCAACTCATTTAAGCCTCTCACAAAGAAATAAAATAACCCATCAAAATTGGGGCTCTTGCTTAGTTTACTTTGGTTGGGTCAATGTTTAAGGAAAAACATCTCAGCTCTGAGCCTATTTGTTAGTATTTATCTTAAGATTCCTTCAAACCCAACAGTCTGTGATTTTCAGTCCTATTACTTGTATTGCATTTTCTTTCTGCCTTCTTCGTGCAATTAATTTAAGAGAAAATTGTTGCTATTTGCTTTCTCCACAAAATAATTTCATAAGTTCTGAAGTTTCAGATGTATTGTGCTAGTACAACAATTACTTGGGGCAAATTTTAGCAATCAGCCTCAGACCCCCTCTGTGATAAGGCTTTCAATGCTTTCCCCTGCTTTTATAATTCTCTGAATTTTAGTCTTTCTTTCCCATTTTGCAATTGTTTGCACATTCTATAGACCTGTGATGCTTAAATGCTCTTGGGAACCAACATTTCTGATTACTTTGCTGCTGCATTAAAAAAAAGTGTATGTGCTTTCTCTTGAAACATTGAATTGACTTTTCATTCTGCTTGATATGAATGAAGTGTGATTATTTCTTTTTGGTCATTAGTGATATTGCTTACTCCTTGATAGGTTCTCTTTGGTTTACCCTCTCACACAAATTCCTTTCTACCTAATTTTAAGAAAAAAATATTTGTTGGGAGCAGTGAGACCCCAGATCCTGAATTTCTTGTAATCCCCTGATCTGAGTGCCTACAGCTGCTCTGAGCACGAGACCTTCAGGAGTTCCTGATGGCAGGAGAGTGGTTTCTGGTGGGTTTGGCTGCGGCTTGGCTATCTCTATATAATCTGCCCCTGAACACAATAAAGGAGCATTTTTGCGGAATTCAAGGATGACCCATGTCGCTGTCTCTCTGTCTGTGTGTGTCTTTGTATTTTCACCTCCAGCCCCTTGCCCGAAGCTCGCGAACTGGGTGCCAGTGCACAAAGCGCAGACACGGGGGGCTTAGTGCACGGCATTTGGAGGTCTCCACTGAGATATCGGAATATATTGGTTACTAGTTGAGGATTACAGTATTTAATATTTTCTTTTTTTATTTTTGGAAAAGAGTTATGTTACTCTTATTTGTACAATATCTCCAGAGTTTCTTTTTAAATTTGTTTTGCAAAACAGGTACTTTTAACTTTCTAAAGTATTTTTATCAGCTTTTATTTTAGAGTGAGTATTTTATTTACTTTAAGCTTATGAAAATCAATTGAAATATATCTGCCACAGCATGAATGGTACCTGCCAAGATTTAATCCAGACGGAGACCAGTAATGAAAGAGGCATGAAAATAAGCCCCATCTCTAAACCAGAATCCACCTCCAACTAATAATGACCCACAAAGAAAAAAAATATTCTTTTCCTGTGGAATCTCACTGGATTCTCAAGGCATTCTTAAGTCCAGGTCCCATGCTCAGCTGTAAATCACCAACTCAAATTGTGTCTTTGGAGAGTTTCTCTCTTCTCTCTCTCTCCTCTCTCTCTCTCTCTCTCTCTCTCTCTCTCTCTCTCTCTCTCTCTCTCTCTCTCTCTCTCTCTCTCTCTCTCTCTCTCTTTCTCTCCTTTTATCCCCCTCAAGATGCTTGTCTGGGTTCTTTAAAATGTTTTTAATCTTAAAGTTTTTGTTTATATATTATGTTTTCCAGTTTTGTGTTTTTATAGGATTTCTGTGTGTGCAAATATGTTTGTGTATGTACATTGCTACATGTCTTGTATGCTTTTTCTTTAACTCTCCATTTTCTGTTTGATTGTTTTTATTTATCTTATTGCCTACATTTTTCTTTTCTTTTCTTTTTTTTTTTGATTCCTGTTTGTTTTCTATTGAGACAAAACAAGAAAATAATGGTGTGGATTTTGGTGGGTGTGGAGGTCAGGTGTGTACAAGGTGTTAGTAGAGGAAGAAAACGTAATTAGAATATGTTTTATAAAATCAGTTCTCAATAATAAATAATAATGTTTATGGATGAGCAGGAAGGGGGGAATAGAGCTGACCCTGAGATTTTGCTCGGGACACCAAGCTTCTGTGTGTCTTTATTTTTTTTTTTTTATCTCTTTTCCCCTCATCATTCTATGTAATTATTCTTTCTCATTTTATATTACACACTGGACTAGCAACTGCTTTAGGGAAAATGTTTTCTTGATGCAACAAACAAGCAGCCTCCGCCAACATTTTAGCAGTCCAACGTGGTCAACTATATCCACGTAAAACCTGACAAAGCTTACAAAGGAATTCTAGACATAAAAGAAGAGAGTTAAGTATAGCTTAAGACAGTGGTTCCTTTAAGAGAGGTTTTACTGATTCAGCAGTAGCAGAAACAAACAAACAAAACAAAACAAAACAAACAAACAAAACAAAACAAACAAAAAATGTGTGGTTTTGAAATGGCAGCTCCTGGGCAGAGTTGCCAGTACAAACTCTGGCTCATTCAGGAGACCAAGCATTTAAATGGGGTCTTTGAGCAGAGTGCTACAACTTGCTTAATGGCAACATAGACCTGCTGTATGCCTGAAAATGGAGCAATGTGCATGGCTCTCAGAGACAATGAACATGTCTCTGTCATGTTGGACTGGGTGGAGCCAAAAGGCAAAGCAGCTTTAGTTGCTGCTTAGCATTTTAAGAAGTGCTCCTGAACAGAAAAGGATTTCATATATACAATAGGACATATTCAGACATAAAAGACCTCTAAACAAGACATAGTTTGTTTAAAATATGTACCTAGACTTGAGAGAGAGAGATGAAAAAGAGTAAAGAGACAGTAAATGTAATATAAAAGAGTACAGACAATCATAGATTAAAGGAGCAAAGATAATAAAATAAATACTAAACTTGTATAAAAAGTAATAAAGTAAGAAACATGAGCACAAAAAGACGCAATATACACAAAGAGACTGGATTGTTTTATTTGAACTTTTTTTTTTTTTGACTGTGAAGGAGCTAAGTTCAGAGGAAAGCCCAGTCAAAAGACCGTCTTTTGGAAACAAATCATTTTAAACCATGTTTGAGATGCAAAAAGGCAGAAATGAAATATATTTCCAAAGAAACTTATGTTAATAAGCTGAGTAAATAATTTCCAAAATGTATTAGTTCATATATGTTCATTGTGAAGGAAGTGTTAAGGAGATTGAAAATAAAAAGTTTCTAGATAGTCGAATGTTTTCTATACATTACAGAAAGTTTCTATATATTATACAGATGCTCTTTGGTTTTAGAGAGACAGAACTACTCCACACTTCAAGAATTCTGTTATTTGAGTGTGGAGTTTAGATTAATTTTAGTCATGTTTGACAAGCATGTATCATTGTTAAAGGACAACTTTTAATTTTGCTTTGATGCTGTTGCTTTGCTTATTGCCTACAATCTGTTCTACCCTCTACTAATTGTCATTAACTTCCTACTTCTACATTAAGTCTTTTCAGTTTTCTTTGACCAGTGGTTCTCAACCGTCCTAATGCTGTGACCCTTTAATACAATTACTTGTGTTGATCCCCAAGCATAAAATTATTTTCATTGCTACTTTATAACTTATTTTTGTTATGGTTATGAATTGTAATGTAAGTATTTGTGTGTTTTCCTATGGCCTTAGGATGACTGCTGTGAAAGGTTTGGTTGACTTCCTATGGAGGAGCAACCCACAGGTTAAAAACCCTGACCTAGAATCTCTTCCAATGCATATACAACTCTGGTCAGCCTGTCAAAAGACCAAGAGCAATATTGCGTATAGAAAAGTAGTAGCAATCATGCAGGAAGCTGTGGCACATTTGTCCCCTTAGCACCTTCTTTCTATTTATTTATTTATTTATTTATTTATTTATTTATTTTTTATTGAAAAAAAATTTTCCCCCGCCTCCCATTTCCCTCCCCCTCCTCCCGCCCCTCTCCCCCTCCTCCCACTCCTCTTCTCCTCCCTCTCCAGTCTGAAGAGCAGTCAGGGTTCCCTGCCCTGTGGAAAGTCCAAGGTCCTCCCCCCTCCATCCAGGTCTAGGAAGGTGAACATCCAAACTGTCTAGGCTCCCACAAAGCCAGAACATGAAGTAGGATCAAAACCCCATGCCATTGTCCTTGGCCTCTCATCAGCTCTCATTGTCCGCCATGGTCAGAGAGTCCGGTTTTATCCCATGCTTTTTCAGTCACAGTCCAGCTGGCCTTGGTGAGCTCCCAATAGATCAGCCCCACTCTCTCAGTGGGTGGGTGCACCCCTCGTGGTCCTGACCTCCTTGTTCATGTTCTCCCTCCTTCTGCTCCTCATTAGGACCTTGGGAGCTCAGTCCGGTGCTCCAGTGTGGGTCTCTGTCTCTATCTCCATCCATCGCTAGATGAGGGTTCTATGGTGATATGCAAGATATTCATCAGTATGGTTACAGGATAGGTTCATTTCAGGTTCCCTATCCTCAGGTGCCCAAGGAAGTAACTGGGGACATTGCCCTGGGCACCTGGTAGCCACTCCAGTTTCAAGTCTCTTGCCAACCCTCAGGTGGCTCCCTTAACTAAGATATGTGCTTCCCTGCTCCCCTATCCAACCTTCCTTTAGCCCCAATCATCCCGTTTCCCCAAGTTCCCCCCATCCTCTCCTTCACACTTTTCTCTCCCCATCTCCCCTTACCCCCATCTCACCCCACCCCCAAGATTCCGATTTTTTTGCCCTGCAATCTTGTCTGCTTCCCATAGCCAGGAGGATAACTATATGTTTTTCCTTGGGTTCACCCTCTTATTTAGCTTCTTTAGGATCACAAATTATAGACTCAGTGGCCCCTATCCATGGCTAGAAACCAATTATGAGTGAGTACATCCCATGATCTTCTTTTTGGGTCTGGGTTACCTCACTCAGGAAAGTATTTTCTATTTCCATCCATTTGCATGCAAAATTCGAGAAGTCATTGTTTTTTACCACAGAGTAGTACTCTAATGTGTATATATTCCACACGTTCTTCATCCATTCTTCCATTGAAGGACATCTAGGTTGCTTCCAGGTTCTGGCTATTACAAATAATGCTGCTATGAACATAGTTGAACAAATGCTTTTGTCATATGATAGGGCATCTCTTGGGTATATTCCCAAGAGTGGTATTGCTGGGTCCAGGGTTAGGTTGATCCCGAATTTCCTGAGAAATCGCCACACTGATTTCCAAAGTGGTTGCACAAGTTTGCATTCCCACCAGCAATGGATGAGGGTATCCCTTTCTCCACAACCTCTCCAGCAAAGGTTATCCTTGGTGTTTTTGATTTTAGGCATTCTGGCAGGTGTAAGATGATATCTCAAAGTTGTTTTGATTTGCATTTCTCTGATCGCTAAGGAGGTTGAGCATGACCTTAAGTATCTTTTGGCCATTTGAACTTCTGTTGAGAATTCTCTGTTCAGTTCAGTGTCCCAAAATGGGGCCCTCAGCACCTTCTTAAAATAACCAAGACATTTGCTTCCCCTCCCTTTCCACATAAATATCTGTGTGATCTACTTCCTTCCATTTCTGCCATCTGCACATATTTCTATCCATTACTCCTTGTTGAAAATATACTTTTGTTTACATTAACATTTAGATGTGTTTTTTTAAAAGGGCTTCAACACCAACTGGTCAGCCATGAAATATACATACAAATAGCATAATACACAATGCACATGTTTTATTTATGTATTCAGTGATATATATGTACATATGCATACATGCAAGTACATAAAAATAATTACTCAAAAAGGAGACCATGAATTTGAAAGAGAGAGTGTTATATAGGAGGTTCAGAGGGAAGAAAAAGAAATAAAATTGATAAAATTATCACATAATCTTAAATCATGGTATATAATAGATATTATACTTATATAAAGCAATATATATATAGTATTCATATATTTATCCAGACTGAAAGAGTCCTATTCAGTATCTACTTTTTTACTTTTCCTATAGTATATTCAATTTTTACTATAAATAGATCTTTGACTTATAAACTGTAACAATCATTGCTCTGTGCTGACATAATTTGTATAACATATGCAGAGATTTGGTTAAATGTTTAATGATTGAACCGATTTTACCTGATAAGTTCTGTATGATTTAGAGGAGGAAAAGAGTTTTCTCATTGCTTTTAAGGCCTTTTGGGTGGGGAAGGGGGAGCAGGTTTCTTAATCATGATAAATTTCAAAATTTTATTCTAAACATGAGAGATAAAAATGAATAATTTTCATAAATACTTTTCATTAGTAAATGATTGCAAAGTGCTTTTCAAGTACAAAATACTATATTGCATGTTGTGAAATAATACTCAGGATAATTGAAGTGGCATTCAATTACCTAGGGCACTGCAAAACAAAGTGATGTTGGAGGTTAAGACACCATCTTAATTCTCCATATTTCCTTTGAAACAGCATTTGAGTAATCAGGCATTTTATAGTTTTTAAATAGCATATACTTATACTTATCTATTTTATGCATATATAGCTGCTATTAATTTACACTGTGAATAATCTCTTCAATTTAGAGCCACATAGAATTAAACTCCTTTTTTTAATAGTGAAAACATTTTTATCTTTCCTAGAATAAAAAAACATGCCAATCGAATAACTTTCTTCTATGAGTACTCAGTGCATTAAAATTAAATAAAATTTTGTATTTATATTATTTTCATATTACACAGAACATGTTAATCTGAATTTACCTCAATAAATCAAAAGCTATTGTCAAAAATAAACAAATATTCCATACAGAGAGAACATCTTATTTTCTTGAAAAAATAACAAATAGAATAATTTTAGGACCTTACTGTGTGAAAATTTTAGATTAGGAGAGTAAATGTGCAATCATAGTTCTAAAAAAAATTTGAAAACTAAATTTCCCTGAGTGAATTATATTTGCCTTGTACCATTGATATTCTCAGTTTCACAAAGAAATACTTAATTTACTTTAAAAGGAACATAAGTCTTGTATAAAAGTTTTCAAAAATGCACTGAATTAGAAAATAAAACAATATTTTAATTGTTACTGAATAGAATAATATTACCAAATCTGATACTATACTTAACATCGAATTTTCATAGATAATTCGATCAGAAAAAAAAACAACTTTGACTTAATACTTCATCTACAAGGAATGCTTTTCTGTTTTTACTATTTTATTTTTGTATCATTTTTAAGCAAATTATGTAATTACAACATATTTTCCATTTCTTCCTCCCCTGTCATCCTGTATACTGCTCGCTGACCTCTGTCATGTTCAAGGCCTTTTTCTGCTCTCTCTCTCTCTCTTTTACACACACACACACACACACACACACACACACACACCTATACTTCCTAAATATAACCTATTCAGTCTATATAAGATTGCTTGTATATATGTTTACAAGTCTCACCACTTGGAACTGTACAATCATTTAGTGTGATCTTCCTTGGCAAGCACCACCTCTCCTGCTCCCAGCTTTATTCAGGTGTCTGTAGTACTTTCTGTAGTGTTGATTGAGGTTCCAAGAACTTTTTGGAATACTCATTGTTTGGGAAATTCTAAAGTTGGAAGTCCCTGTGGTTATATTGTTTTCCTATACATAAATTGTTATATTTTTCTCTATTTTGTGAATGGTGTACATTTTAGTGAATTCTCTGTGTCATGATATTTGCTCAGTGTGTGTTTCTGTACTTCCGGAATTATATATAATAAGTCAGGCCTATTTGTTTACATAGTTTCTTCAATCTACAGAGTATTAGATAAAGAAAACAAAAAGGAGTAATGCATTTACATGAATTTAAACTTATTTGGTTTAAATAGCAAATAACCTCAGAAAAAAACTTGCCTAATGTGTTTTTCTCATGCAAGTTGGAATATTTATCCATCTAATGCTGTTTTTATAAAAGTTAGACTTAAAATACAATGTTTTTATCTGACAGAAGTTTCTTATAAAAAGTTTATTATTTTAACATCTCTTGTCTCCAAATTTAGCCAAAAAAAAATACACATTCAGCTTATTTAGAAATCAGTCTTCCATGCTTTCAAGACTCACAGTTACTTTTGAAAAATTGCACGTTTGACTGCTGAAAATAGTAGCAGTCTTCCTGTATAACTGACATAAAAAAAATACTGTGTTCGCCTTCCTTCATAATTGTACTTTAATATTCATCATGTCTCTTTATTGTTTGCCTCTTTGAATATCTGCTGTCACATTGTTGACTCAGATTATGCTTCTATTATCTGAATATTTAATGCTACTTATGCTTTGAGAGTATCTCTACCCTTTCTGTATACTTGATTAATGTATATACTTAACTCATACCAGATATTTGTAGAGAAAGACTTTTACCATTACTGAAAGCGTTATCTGCTTTAGAAGAATTTATTGTATCTCACTTTATACAGATTACTCAATACTTACTTTCAAAATATGATAAATTAAAAGTTTTTTTTCTCTTTACTCATGCTTAGAAACATGTTTCAACACATATATACCTTAGTGTCATGATTCCATAAATCAAAGCCAAAATATAGTTTTATCATCATACATTTTATTACCTAAAATTTTCATATTTGTTGAAGAATTTTATAGGATTAATGCTATGTGCTGAAATACAATTGTTTTACATATAAAACTTTTATTTTATAAAGCATAGTCCCTGACAAAACACCACATTAATGAAAATCTAAGGCTTTATATAAAAGTGAGCTAGTTTAGGAAATTAATGAAAGCATTTATTTTCTTAATATTGATATATACATATTTTAATAAATTGAAGGAATTGACTCATATGTCTAAATGGATAATAAGCTTGAAAATTTGTTCTCTAATAAGTTGAAGTAAGAGCACATTTTTATGGCATGTACACCACTCAATATATAATTATGGGGTAAGATAAAATAAATTGCAAATCCATATATTCAGCTAATTTCTCATTCAACATAATATTTAACACTGATTTTATTAAAACTAAAATTTAAAATATTTACTTGACAAATAAAAATGGAATCCAAGATTTGATTGTGTAACATTTTCTAGTTACACAGGACTGAAATACAATGAACTAGCTTGATATCCTTCACTTTGCCAAAAAGGCCTTCTACTTTTTTAAAGTTCATTGCATTTTGTGAGTTTATTTCATTTCAGAGGATACACATACCACAGCATGCATGTGGGCATCTTCGAAGAACTTGTAAAGATTGGTTCTATCTTCCCATCATGTAGGATGGAAGGAAAATTATTAGTTTTGGTGGTAAGTTCTTCGCTCACTTGACCCATCTCATTAGCTCCCTTTATAAATAGTACGTTAATAATAGTTTCAAGTTACCATATCTGAAACATCAATACAAAGAGAATCTTATATTGAAGTTTTGAGAAGGTGAATATATTTTCTATCAGTTAATCCCAACTTCTAGTAAAAATTATCTCTTGCTGACATGTAGAATTCTAAAACTTTCAGCTTTTAGAAATATTCCAACTGTGTTGAACTATGCCACAAATGACCATATTTAAAGACAGTAACACACTAAGTGTCATTGTCTTCTTTAAAAATTTGCCAGAAACCTCTACAGGTTCAGGAGCAAGTCCGGGACCTCCGAGGGAGTATGCCTGAGCCAGAGACCTTTGTGGTACCAGGCCCAAGCCAGGGACCTCTGCGAAAGTGGTCCCAGGCCAGGAACATATCTGGAAACAGGACTAAGCCAGTGACCTACGTTGAAGCAGGCCTGAGGCAGGGAACTCCACAGGATCAGGTACAAGGTAACACCTGCTGAAGAAACAGGCCTGAACCAGAGACCTCTACAGGACCTGGCATGAATCACCAACCTCTGAGGGAGCAGGCTTGAGCCAAAGACCTCCAGTGGAGCAGGCTTGAACCAGAAACCTTCACAGGACCAGACCTGAGCCAGAGACCTCTGCCAGATCAGGCCCAAGGCAGCAACCTCAGCTGAATATTTGCTTTATAAATTTCTAAACTTGATACCATTTTAGATACCCAAGGATACCATATTTAATGATGGTTCAGTTGTTATTCAATTCAAAACAACCTTCTTAATGTAGAAAATAAAATTTGAAAATTAACTATTTAATTATTATATTTTATTGGAGTTTATCATTATTTGAGTATATCAATAGTTTAGAAATACCATTTTTCTAAGACAATTTTGATTCATCAGGTGACCTCTAACAGGCATGGAAGATAACTAGTGAGACAGACTAGTTTTAATTCAAATGAATCAAAGAACAGTAGGGTAAACCAGTGGAAAAGCATGGAGCATGGAGAGATTTTGAAAATGGTTCTTCTATTTTCCAAAAGACATTTCATTGGAAGTCATCCAGCTCACCCCGAAAAGACATTCTTGGCTTGTAAATAAGGCAAATAATTTTTAGGAAAATAGCTATATCTATCTTTTTAGGAATAAACTATTTAAAGTTGTATGTTTTCTAAAAAACACAGTTTCAAAAACATGTGACTTGGAGCAAAACAATGATGAAGATTATTTCAAGGTTGTTTAATATGATAAAAATGTAAAACTGTCCCTTAATAATATTGTTTTAAAAAAGAAAATGATATCCCTCAAATCCAGTGATTTTGACACCCACAAACGGCTTATGTCATAAGGCTTTTCCTTGAATGTCCTAAAGAAACACCTATTCCTTCAGATAGGCTAACAAAAGATCAAAGAAATTATTCCACTCAAGACCAATTGGTGAATCAAGGATTGGTGTTATAAAGGAACAAAAATGTGAGTTTCCTTACCGGACCCTAAACTATTTGAAACAGCTACAGCACTAAAATGTACCTCGTGAGCAGATGCAAAGCTCGCGACATCAGCACCTCTTCAGAGTCCTAACAGCCTTTATCTCTTCCCACAGAGCCTGGTGGATTACCTATCCAATTCACACGAGGCTTGGAAACATGTACATGCTGCAGAAGATATCACAGGGACTGGTGAATAGAATCCAAGTGAGGGTTCTCTAGACAATATAAACAGCTTCATTGCTGTGTGGTACATGAAAACTGCTTTCTGTACTTCAACGCTATTATCAACTGCCAATGGAATCTATGCTTTACATCACCAATTCTGATTCAGGATAATTAATAATCATGTCTTACTCAAGCAAATATCTCCACTGCAATATCACACTTATTGCTCTAGCTCTTACACAGACATGCATGCATAATTACTTTATGTGCAGAAGGCCATTAGCCCATAGGAACAGACTCTCACTATCAGCATTCTGACTGCTTATGAGTCTAAACAGTAATTTGGGTCACTGTACAAAGAACCCATTCTTAACAATGCCTGATAGCAGCAGTAATAAATGAGCTAGACATACAAATGTTTAGAGGGCAGTTATATGGGCACTTTACATCTGTTTGACAAAACAACAGCAGAAGCCTTTCTGCTAGGGCCCACTTTCTATGTTGCAGGTTTTACTTTTGGATTGCAACACCCAGCATAAATTGAGTTCTCATCTGTCAAACTAACCTTTAACCAAATGGGAAACTAGTTTGTTTTACTGTACTTGTAGGCACATCTTTATTGGCAAACCAATAGCCTAACACACAGAGTTCACATACAAGTAAGAATATTGCCAAAATTTCCCCCAAAGCAACTTACATTGGCTCTTTTTGTATTAATTATTGTTGCCAGTTAGGAATGGCTTTGTGTCCTTCAACGTTAACATGCTGGGTATTCAGCAACAAAGAACAACCATCTAATTCTAGAATGCAGCTGACAGCCATAGCAATAGCTTGTATGGTGTGTGTGTGTGTGTGTGTTTGTGTGTCTATATTCACTAAATATCAAATGTCTCTCTGCAGTTGCTTCATCATAAATGTTGGGTGATAATGAAAGAAAGATGCTCTACTAAAGAGTTACCACATCTCTAAATCTCTACTTTCTACAGTCCAGCAACCTAAAAGTTATGTTCATCTGGGAACATGACAAGAAGGAATGTTGCCTGGAATTCCAGGAGAATATTTGATGAATATCCCACTTTGTTCTTTGAAAGACTTCTCTACTTTCATCAACCTTATCACAAATACAACTATCTATTTTCTTTCTACATTTTCAAAACAATCCAGGTTTTCCGGGGGTTATCATAGCAAATCTACCCTATAATAGCCCATGGCTTAGAAAAATGCTAGCAATATTGCAGTACAATATTTTATTGCATATAATTATTTACCTTTCTAATGAATATGCAAAAAATAAAAACATAGTGGATATTGATTTATTTATTTTAGAAATTGGCTGTTACTAATCACTTATAACTAACCATTTTAAAATATAAACAACCATTTATAAACATTCATTTTGGGAATTTGGGCACGGTGTTCTTCAAATTGCTTCCTGTTTTTTGTTGGGAAAAGTATTTTGTGGGGTTCATAGAGACATTTTGGGGCCTTGTTCCATCAAACCATATTAGCCTATAAGGAATCCACAGGTTCTCATCTCTGGAAAAGAATGCAGAAATTCTTTCCCAAAGTAAGATATCTTTAGATTCAAATCGAAGTCAAGATATTTTTAAAATATATACATTGGTTTAGCTTATCAGCCCCCATAATTAAATGTCTCTCTTCAGTGAAAAAAGTTAAAGAAAACACAATAATATACAAATTTAGACTCTTTGTGTTTATTTCATCTTTTGTGGCTTATTTGTCTTTACCCTTTTAATCTTTTACTTTGTATACTCTTTTATATCACTTTTACTGTCTCTTGAAAAATTTTGTTTCATTTTTAAAACTATTTATTTCTTTTTATAAATGTCTATACTCTTTTTCTTCTCTCTCTGAAACCTACATACTCTTTAAACACACTGTCACTCATTTAGAGGTCTTTAATTTCTGAATCTGTCTTTATTGCATATCTGTAATCATTTTCTGACCAGCAGCACCACTTAAAATGTTAAGCAGCATGGGTAGGACTAAGGATGGTTTGCCTCTTGGCTCCATCCAGACCAGCATGGTGTAGGTATATTCACCACCAGCTCTGTGAGCCATGCTTACTGCCCAAGCTCCAAGAATTCAGTGTGTCTATGTCACCATTAAGAAACTTGTAGCACTCTGCTTACCAATACCATTTAAATGCTCAATAATTAGACTTCCCAAAAGAGCCAGAACAATACCGTGATGCCAGGACAAATCAGGAAGCTGGCTTTTAAAGAAGCTGTGCTGTTGCTTGCAGCCAGCAGCCAGAGACTATCTGCAAAAAAAACATGGCTACCAAGAAGCTGCACTTGGTTCCCATTTTTGTGGATCTGGGTGCCCTCATTTTTTTCCCTTAAACTCTTTGAGGTCTTATGTGGATCATGCCACAGAGGGTGGATACCAATTTGTTGGCATACAAAAGAGTTCCACAGTAGTCTGAAATGGAGTGTAACAAAGATTTATTTATCTAGGCATAAACTCACAGAAAAAGTAGCAATTTGCAGTCCTCTGCATGTGCCGGGAGCTGGAACCAAATCCAGCATCCAAGAGGCCTGCACATGCTTTTCATCTGTATTTTTAGTACATGAGACCATGCCTAAAGTGGGCCAGTATCTTAAAGCCTATTGGGTGAAGGAGCTCCCATAGCACTATTTCTCCCAGTTTCAGCATTCTCTGGTTGCCTTAGTTTCTTGTGTAGAACTGAGGCCTAGTGACCTTTTCTTCAACCACTTTTGTCTATTGGTGTCGCCCTTAAGGTCATATTTGGGCAATCATTTTGATGAGACTTTATGGGTGTGACTTCTGACATTACTAGGAGACACAGTTACACAGAACAGTCCCTGAAATTTGAGGTCTTAGAGTCTTTCTGCTCTCACTATATTCCCTGAGCCTTAGACGTGAGACTGGTTTTTACATACATTCATATAAGTAACAATAAGCAGACTATGCATGCAACAAAAATGAAGAAAGATGACAAGAATACGATAGTTTAAGAAGTATTATGTGAAGGGAATTAGAGGATAAAGAGAGAGGGAAAAGTTGAATCATAATATTGACAAAGTAAAATATATGTATATACATATATGTATAATCATTATTTATGGAATAAGGTAAGTATTACCAAAAACAAGAAAAGTGAAATGATTTATTGTATGGTGTCTAATCACAATAGAATAAAACTAATATTAAGGTCAACTGAAAATGAAAAATAAACATTCCCAAAGATCAAGGAACAAGCTGTTGAATGATAAATCCCATCAAATAAATAATACAAATCAAATTTAAATTAAAATATTCCCAGGATCTAAGAAAAGTGAATTCACAACATACTAGAACCTTTAGGATATAATGAAATCATGTTATGGAGAAGTTTAGAGCTATAAATGCCTGCATCAAAACTCAGAGAATCTCAATACCTAACTTAATGATTCACTTGAGTGAGCTAATGAAATGAGCAGAAAGTTCTCAACAGATGAGGCACAAATGTCCAATAATTATCTAAGAACATACTCACTATCCTTAGCAATCCATGAAATGCAAATTAAAGCAACAGTGAGCTATCCCAGTTTAAATAACTATCATTAAGACAACAAGGAGAAACAAATGCTGGCAAGATTGCCGGGGAAAGAAACACTAACACACTGCTAGTGGGAAAATAAACTCCTGCAGCCACGTTGGAAATCAGTATTAATGTATAGCAGACAAACGAGACTGGAAGTAGCATATGGCTCGTCTGTGTTACTCCTGGGTATGTACCTGACAGATTCTCCGTCAACAAGAGACATTTGCACATCCATGCTTATTGCAACACTAACAATAGGCAAGTAAAGAAATCAGCCTAGGTGTCTATCAACAGATGAATTGATAAACAAAATGTGGCATATATACAAATGGAGTTTTATTCAGCCATAAAGAATGAAATTATACTGCTTGGTAGAAAATGAATGAGACTGGAGATTATATGAAGTGAAATAAACTAGACTCAGAAAGATAGCCCACATTTTCTCTCATTTGTGGATCCTAGATTGCACATAGAAGCACAAACCCATGAATTTATATGATGTGAAAGCAATTTTCAGACTAAATAAAGAAGTGGAGAAATGAGAGGACTAAAGATCCGGGAAGAGTCAAATGAGAGGGTAATTATGGTCAGTATGCATAGCACAATCGAAGTGAATCACATTCATGAATTCCTATCATCACGTACAATGAAATACAGAAAAGTTCTGTGTCTATAACATCTTGGTTGTTTATTTGTTATTTCTTTTACATATATTAATGGTATCCGCACATGAATGGTCATGTGTGTGTTCACATGTGACAAATGCATATAGAGTTCATTAGATTTGCTTCTTTCTTTCCACTATCTGTGTCTTGGGTACTGAACTCAGGTCATTAGACTTTACAGCAAAGTCATTTGTCTGCTGAGCCAACATATGGTCAAAGGTATTCACCTTGAAAAGTGATTATCACCAAGGAGGAAAACAATAAAATTAAGAGGCAAGCATAAAAATGTATCAGGAATCTATTCGAAATTTTTTTTAAAAAATGAGACAGTACAGCAAAATACTGGTTAGATTGTGGCTATTTTGGAGGACGAAACAATCAAGCATAAAGCCCACATTTCTGAAATAGCAATAGAAAGTAGATATGTTGTTTTACCCCAAGAATATGTGAAAATGTTCAGTTGGAGGAGGTGAATGTGAGAAGCGATCATTTAAATTTTATAAAATTTGAGTTTTACGCTCATGGGTGAGGTCCTTATATTCTATGTATTAGGGTATACTGGACATCAGCAGCATTTCAACATGAAATATGTGCTTGTAAGTTACAAGAATGTAGAAAAAAGAAAAAAAAACATCAGATTACTATGGTATAATCTAAACAATTCACCTTTGAATTGAATAAAAAGAACAATCTAGAGAGGAGAAAGGGAATATGCGATATTGAAGGATGGGGAAAACAGTGACTTCTAATGTATGGAAAGGAGAACAGTGTACACCATTGAGGACCTGTTAATATCTGTGCTCTGATAATTTCTTGTGTTTGAGAATAAAACATGATGGAGGACTCTGCTACTGGCATCTAGATAGAAAAGGCCAGGAATGTGCCAAGATATTGATAAACACTCTACAGTGCTTGGAAAATACTTGACAACAAATAATTAGGTGGTCAAAATATCAACAGTACAGATGGTTAAAAATTGTCAACCCATAAAAAAACACTGATGAGTTTTGATAAAGCTATGTAATAGCTGAAAGCAATGAATTCCATAGATTTAAAGAAGAAAAAAAAGGATGCAGCTGGACATCTTTTCTCTGCCCCATCTGGTCCCACTTGACTGATTCATGCCCCTGGCTTACAGGTAATGCTGCGATATATTAACCCGCTGGTGGCTGCTGGGCTCTCCCTCGACTCTGTCATCTCTCTCCCTGTATTCAGTTTGCTTTGCTGTCTATCTACATTCTGTTCTGCTATAGGCCAAAGCAACATCACTCATCAACCAATAAAAAACAACACATATTCACAGTGTACAGAAGGACACCCCACATCAGAAAGATTAGGAAATGTTTGTATTTTCTTAGTGTAGCAGTGGTAACAAATGCCTTTAATCCTAGCAATTTGGGGAGCCAGAGGTAGGAATATTTCTTTCAATTGGAGACCAGATTGGTCTTTAGAAGTAGGTGCAGGACAGCCAATGCTATACAAAGAGATCCTGTCTTAAAAACAAACAAACAAACATAAAATATAAGGAACCATTGAGAAAAATAAGTTTAAATAGATTAGGTCAGGTTTTTGGCAAGAGGTTTAGATATTAAGGGAGTCTTAGAAAACTGAAAAGGGGATTCCCAGAAGATTCCTCATGGAAGAGTAAATGATGGGGAAACGCTAGAAGTAGACCACAGTATCAGGAGGAAAATTGGATCAAAGAAAGTTTTTAAACATTCAATAGATGAAATCAGCTAAGGGATCAAGTGTAACCACAGGGGAGGAAGCATGCAAGTACAATGGAGTCAAGCAATAAATAAGTAATTTATGAATGCAGCCGTGGACAAGGGGAGGGTCAACCTATACAACTTGTGAAAGACTCTTTCTACTAAGGAAAGAATGAAAGTGAAGTCAACCATGACAGAGCATCATGAACTTAGCTGAGGTGGTTTATGAGTGTGAGAAACTGAGCAATAAACTGTCAGCTGAAAAGAGGAACTAAAGTGATGAAAAGCAAACTAGATTAGGAGAGGATTTTCCGTATTCTTCCTCCAGGAAGAGGGAAGTATCTGACCAGAGAGACACAATTTTGTTTCATAGCATAATGATAAAGTTGCCAAAGAATATGTGATATTAAAAGAGCATATGCCGTCTCACTTCTTCATCTTCTAGCCTTTAACATCTGTGTATAACATCTGCTATATTATGCATCCTTCTGCTTCTTAAACTCTCCATTCATCCCTTATTTTATCTGATTGCTTTTTTCCCTCCAGTTGTAGTGAATATACTACTTGAAGGGAAATAATGGGAATAAGAAGTCAACTCCTTCCAGGAATATACGTTTAATAAATCATAGTTTATTGCTGAATATCTGGAGGCAGTTTAATGCTCACCATCCTCATAGATTTTCATTAACACCTCCGTTAAATTTCAATATAGATGATCATTCCATTCATAGGCAATCCTCATTTTGAAAGAGCCTAAAATTTGATGCTTAGTAGAGTTTAACAACCACTCTTTTTATCTGAAAACACTGTCCAAGTATTATTTAAATAATCAGCCAATCTTTCATTTACAGAGCTACAGGACTCTGCTGTAAATACATGCATAACATTTGTGGTACCCTTCAGAGGCACTGGACTTGAGTTCTTTTAGAAAATAATGTGAATTCTCTTCTGCAACACATGATAAAGAAAATTAAAAATAAAAACTACGTTGCTTGTAGGGTGCTTGACATCACTAAGCCTCATGATTTATTAACTGCCTTTATAATCTCTTATCATTATTATTTGTTTTGTGCACTACCACTCATCCATACTCAGCACTGTATCTGACTTTCGTTGTGATGTCTCTGAGTCCATGCATTTGCCCTCGGTTTCTTTTGTGAATCCCTTTGGAAGATAATGATAGCATTTCAAATTCTGTACCACTAACCACAACACCCACCACAGAATACAAATGTGCATAAGGTGGTGGTTTCATTATCTTAGGGTCAGTAGAATTTCAAGAGCTTTGAAATTACCTCTATCGGTGATGAAGTGTCAGCTTGGTTTTAATAAATCTTTAGGAATAGCCACAAGTTACTTCTAGGACATCTCCCTATTTCCAGAAATGCATCATTCAGCTGCCAAATCTACTATCAGTGCCTCACTAAAGATTTTTTACTATTAAATGCAATGCTGTACTCCTGGTGTATGCAATTGCTTTTTGATAACTTAAAATATGATATACCCAAAGTGCTTTCAGAAGCAGCCTGCATTTATGCTCCTTCTACCAAAGGAGATAAAGAGAATGTGGAATAAGCAAAAACAGATTCTGAAACACTCAAATGCATCTATCTTAACAACACATATGAGACCCTAGAATTTCAGCACCTGTTCAATTTCCATTATGAATGTGGGCACAATTAAAACCCATGCATTTGGCAAGGTGACCTGTTCGGGATGAATTAGAGTTGACGTGTAGTGAATTCAGCCAACTAATAAGTATAATGTAAAATTTCTCATAATATGTGGCCAAATTTAGATGGTTCCCTTTTAATTTCCAATAAACTTGACCATATGTTACCTTGTAGAAATGCTAAATTACAGAGACTTACTTTTTCCTCTTCTTTTTGGTGAACTTCCATTACTATTTAAAGTGATGATACTTTTTTTGTGTGATGTAACATGCATGAATCTTAAATGATAATGTTGCATTTAAAAGACAAAATAACTCATTCGTGTATTAGGAAATAGTATCTATTGAAAGAGTCGTAAGCTCTCCAGTATTCACATCTCATCCCATAACCTTCTACTAGGGGACCTCTCTCAACTGCGTAAGACTTTATCTGTAGATTTTTGTAACATCATTTTTCCAAAGTGATGTGCTCATCATGGGACCCTCCAGCTGTTTTGTGTTTGTTTGTTCTTGTTTTAGATTCAGTGAATGAAGTTTGTTTAAACTTGAGAATCATCTTAGTAGTTCTGGATAGAAATAGACTCGACAGCTCCAGATCATACGACTCTATAACCTCAGTGTCACAAATCCTGTCAAAAACTGGGTTTCAAAGTTGAATTAAAGAAAATATATTTGAGCTACAAATCTTTGATTCCAATTTAAAACTCCTAAGGCACACACATACACACACACACACACACACACACACAAAATTCAAAGGGGAGAGAAAGCCCAGACATGTAACAGAAATGAGTTTTTCATGTGTGAGAGAGAAGCTTACGGAAGAAAGAAAATGGCACCACCAACACACAGTCGAGTTCCGTTTTCAAGCTTGATGTAATTTAGTTTATCTTCTAATAATATATTTGTGTTTTGTTATTAGTATGTCTCTATTGGAATTTCATGTGTGTGCATGGTTGTTTCTCTGTGAAGTGTACACATGCAGGTCATAATAAGTAAGCAGGCACATAATACCTTGTGTAGACACATGAATGTCCATGTAGAGGATAAGGCTTCTTTCTTAAGCTCTTTACCTTATTTTTGAAGATGATATCTGTCTATTATTTTAGAGAGCCCCATTGTGGCTAGATAAAGGGATGCTTTGGTGTGATTTCCCTGCTCCTCTCCCCATAGCATGCTGATTGCAGACTCCAGCTTTTCCATGGTTGCTTGATACCTGGCTCAGGTTCTCAGACTTTTACAACAGGCACTCACATGAAAAACCATCTCGTCAACCTTGCTTTCATTTCTGTTGCCCTTTCTTTGTTAGAAGAATAAAGTTTATTTTTCCCATAACTTTTATTTCCTACTTTCAAAGGGAAATTATGACATTTCTCTCTTTTTTAATGAAAATTCCTAATATTTTGATATAAATAGTTAAGTGTCTGCTTTCTAGTTTCATCTAAGCTGAAGATTATGTTTGGCCCCCTCTCACACTATTTAATGTTTTCTATCATAGTGCTCATTATATATCTTTTTAAAATATTTTGACATTGTGTTAAGTTATTTTCACTTCAAGTGAAAAATTAAGGACTGCATTGATGCAATGGTTGCATGAATGTTATGAGAGTAATGAGTCACTTTCTGTTTGGTCCTAAAGCCTACTTTATGAGTTGGGACTCATACCTGGCAATGCTAAAGAGGCCAAGAGCTTGAGGCTATGTCCCTTTAGAAAGGCTAGAACCATCATGCGGCTAATGAATTTCAAATTAAAACGACTCCTTATGGCTTACTGCTGTACTCAGAGCTGTACATCTCTCATCCCTCCCCAGAGAAACATTTTCTTGAAGTAGATGACAGTTACCAGAGACCCCCAATGAGCCAATGTGTAAACCATAAGATAATATTCAAACCTAATATCCTACCAAAGCCTCCTCTGCATGTCAGAGATCTTCAAAGAAGATTGGGAAGAAAGATTTAAAAAGCTGCATTTCTGGATAACGTTCAATAATACTGGTTTCTGGACGAACAGAGAAGATAAACATAAAAACTCAAAGCAATTTTGGCATCAGGTGAAATGCCTGCCTAAGCTCAAACCAGACAAAAATCCCAGCGTGTAGGGAGGATGCACACAATTTCTATGGCTGCCTGGGAGCTTTGGCATTATAGCTTCTGCGAGAGGTGGAATTAGTTTTGTTGTTGTTGTTTTGCTTTGCTTTTAAATGGAGCAAGCTTGATAGGTTGATCTCACTCTATTGCTGGCCTTATTCCCATGAGTATTTCAGGAATACAAATTAGACTTTATGGGTTAAAAATAAAAAAGTAGAAAACTTGCAGTTGTGTATGTCAAGATTTGTGAGTAGAAAGAGGAAGGGAGAGAGGTGTGGTGTGAATAGAATGAACATGCAAGCATTATTAAAAACATTGGTGGGTCTGTAAAGACAGCACAGCAATTAATATCATGGATGGCTTTTCCAGAGGACTCAAGTTTTGTCCCCAGCACCTACATCAGGGGTCTCAAAGACACTTGTGACAACAGGTCCATGAGATCTGAAGCCTCCTTTTGGTTTCTGTGTGCCTTCATACATGTGTGCATCCCCACACACCTTGACATGTGATGAAAAATAAAATAAAAACTTCAAAATAAACAATATGAAAAATTCATCCCATGCTAATTTCCACAGTGACTGCAGTGTATGTTTTGGTTTTTCTCTCTTTCTTTGTTCTAGCTTACCCTTTCCTCAGAAGCAGTGCCTGAGGGCCCATTTAATTATTCAGTTTTGTTTCTTTCCCTAGTGTTTAAAATTTTAGTCCTTAAGCTTTGTTTTGCCGTTTTCTCTTTTGGATAATTCTTTTTGCATAAACCAATGAATTTATTTCTGCCTATTATTTGATTAAATATTAGACATGTATGTTTTAGGTACTGGTAATATGTCTCAATGGGTAAAGATAGTTGTTCAGGAAGTTTGATGACTTGAATTTAAGCTTCAGATCCCACAAAAAGGTGAATGAAGCAAACAGACAACTCAAAATCAGACATTCACAAATGCAGCATTGCAATATACCCCTTCACACTGGGTAAAACTAAAGAAATATATTAAATTAAATATACTTAAAATCACGCTGAATTTATTATTTTGATATCTATTTATTAGATATAAATGCAAAAATAAAATCTATATCATTTATAGATATCAAATTTTAAATCAAAAGATCTTTAAATCTGTTGATTTTTCTGATAGTTTTTCCATTCTTTCCAGTGTGTTGCTTTATGACTCATTTCCTTGTTATTGTTCAATTTGTGAGATTCTACTTGTGATCTGGATTGATACTAATATTACAGTGTAATACTTTTGCAAAACCTAACTTCTCAAACTTTCAAAAATTCATATTATCACATTTCTTTCTGTGATGTATAATTGCATTTAGTATTGTTTGAACCATATATAACTCATTTTCTATTATTTAGTATTTAATATTTTCTTTTTTCTTAGGCCTGGGGATTCAACTTTAACCTAAACTTGAGAAACAAATTTTATCTAAATAAATTATTCCAACTGAATATATACTTGTACAGAAAAAATAAAATATAACATTTAGCTGTGGGGTTAACAAATAGAGATTTTTCTACAAGCTTAACTTCTGATACATGAAACAACATGGGTTGTATACTATAACAAATGAGTAGTAAAGATACCACAAAAATTTTAAAATTTAACCACATATATGTAAGAATTCATATGGAAAAGCTACATTTTCAATTCATGAAAATAATGGAAAAATAATACTATTATCCTGGTTTTCTCTGTGGAAACAAATGTTTACACCTCACAGTATTATGCCATAACTTTAAATAACTCATAGACATTGATTTCATGAAAGCATGACTATCTTGTGGCAAATTTGGACAATGGACTAGTCAAAGCTAAAAAGAAATTAGTAATGAGCCATGAGAAGTGGTGGAGAAACATTGTATGTATAACTGGATAAGAAAAAGCAGTTAATGGAAAAAGGCCAACACAGTCTGATTCTGATTATATTGCACTGTGGAAAACAGAAAACTGTGCATAGATTAGAATGTTTTGTAGATTTTGGGAGTTGGAAGAAGAAAATGATAATAGGCATAGGAAAGAATATATTTAGGGTATAGAAAAGCTTTGGTGTGTTATCATTAATGATGGATCAACCATTATACCTTTGTGGGACTCCATTGGCTATGCAACAAGTGTGAACCCTAATGTGAACTATGTTACCTGGGAGAAAATGCTATGGCAACATAGTTTCTTCACTTGTAACAAATGTACCACTCTTATGGGGATTTTAGTAAGGGGAGATGATACACATGTGTGGATACAAGAGGTAAGCAGAAACTGTAACTCCCACTAATTTTTCTGTCTGAACTTAATCATTTCATGTCTGCTACTGTAAACTCTGAAAAAGTACAGTGCTGAAGCTGTCTGAGGCCTTAGGGTGGGACTTAATATTGTCTTGTAGCTAATTTGGCATGTTTCAAACTGTCTTAAATGCCACTCTTAGTCTAAACCAGAGAAGCTTCTCTTTTGATTTTATCTTAGTTGGGGTTTCTATTGCTGTGATGAAATGCTATTACCTTATAAGAAGTTGGTGTGGAAGGATGTTACCTAACTTGCTCTTCTACATTATAGTCCATCATTGAAGGAAGCCAGGGCAGGAACTTAGGGCAGAAATGGGGAGGTTGGAGATGTTGAGGAAGCCCATTTACTCGTTTGCTCTCCCATGCCTTGTTCAGCCTGCTTTCTTGTAAAACTGAGGACCAGCAACCCATAGATGGCTTCACCCACAATAGTCTGGACACTCTTTTTAATTGCTAATTATGATAATAAATACAATTGTATATTATGAGGGCATTCTCTCAATTGAGAGAATCCTTTCAGATGACATTAGTTTATGTTTAGTTGACATAAAACTACCCACATTTGTTTTTGTTTCTTTCTCTGTTGCTGGAATACAACAGTGAACAAAACAACTTGTAGTTGTAAGATCTCTATTTGCTTTATATGTCCAAACCACAGTCCATCTCAGGAGGCTGAAAGGCAGGAGCAAAAGTAGGAACCCAGAGGAAGGAACTGAAGCAGAGACGGATGCTTTCTCACATCCGTCACTAGTCAAGGAAATTTCCTAGAGACTCACCTACAGGCTCATCTGATTAGAATAATGTCTCAATTGACATTTCTTCTTCACAGATGTCCCTAGTATGTGCTAAGTTGACAAAACACTAACTCAACAATGCCTGGTAGTGAATCCAGAGGCTGATGATTCCTGTAGGTTCAGAGAGTAAGTAATGTTTGAGTGTTAAATCCTCGATAGAAATTTTATACTACAAGTCTAAGACTCATGGAATATCACAGATGAAGGGATAGAAAGTAAGAGCCAGAAGATATAGAGTGAGGTTATCAAATGTTACACCCTGGGTCTAACATAGTTGTCACAATCTTGATCTTACATAGGGACACCTACAGGACTAACAGAAGGCTGGTGGTATCAGATGTCAATCACTGATTGTGGACGGGTATGTCACAAGTCCCTAACATTCCTTGCTGAACAATTAGCTGCTGGTGGTTTGTAGGTAAGGGGCAGTCAATGTCATCAATTGGGTACCTACAGGTGAGCTCAACTGACACTCTAAATTCATTGGCCGACACATATCAATATATCAAAAAGATTTGAAAATGTATGCATGGAAGGAAAATTTGCTGGGGTGAGAGGGAGTTTAGAAAGTGTGGAACTGTGCCGGGCGTGGTGGCGCACGCCTTTAATCCCAGCACTTGGGAGGCAGAGGCAGGCGGATCTCTGTGAGTTCGAGACCAGCCTGGTCTACAAGAGCTAGTTCCAGGACAGGCTCCAAAACCACAGAGAAACCCTGTCTCGAAAAACCAAAAAAAAAAAAAAAAAAAAAGAAAGCGTGGAACTGTATTATAATCTGAAACTAAAGTTTAGAAAGAGTAATTGGATTGCAAAATTGCCAGCAAACATATTTAATAATAAATTATAAAATCCTGGAAAAAATTTAAAGACAAAAATAAATGACTTAACAGATTGGAAGAAAAACTATTATTTTTTTCCAAAATCTGCAAAACATTTTGAAGAAATTATAGGAGTGTACTTGTAGCAAATGGTGTGTTGATACCCTGTCCAGACATGTGGTGACTTCATATACCATCTGCTGCTAATAGCTCACATCTGCCCCTTCTCTGAAGAACTATGATTTTCTGTGAAAACCCAGTTTGTTTTAGGAAGTCCAGGAAATTCTTGGATTTATGCCTCTCCCCCAGCACAGAAGTCAGAAATCAATTACTGACACTGAGTAACAACTCTCGTGTCTCCAGCAGAACAAGTTCTGTAGCATCATTTACAGTGAAGACCTCTTTATGGGAATGTTTAGGGATGTCAAGTCTTCTCTTAAGCTATGACTCTTTATTTAAGCTAGTTTCTTCACATCTTTGAAGTCCTCAACCTCTTTAATTAATGGCTCATACTGAACAACATTTCTTAGAAGCTCCATACAGATAGCTACAGGCAAGATGAAATTTTAAATCATAAAATGAAAAGAAACATCACATAAGTGGCTTGAAACAATGAAAACCTAAGGGACAATTTTATTCGTCAGAATAGAAAAATCATTAATGTAATAAAAGACAAATTAAGTGAAGTAGAATATACATGAGGAAATATTTGCAATGTATTTAACATTTATATTTTTAATATAAAAACCTTGAAAAGTCAGAAGAAATAGATGTCTCTTACAGCTATGTTGTATTACTATGGAGAAGATCTGTAAGGTGGAACTGGAAAAATAGTTAATGAATATTGGGAAATATCTTAATAAAAAGCAGATCTACCTACTAAAGGTTTGGAATTGAACCAGGCATGGAAATGCACTCTTGTTATACCAGCACATGAGATTCTGAGGCAGGAGGTTCATCACAAGTTTTGCTAGCCTGAACTACATAGAGGGATATTGACTAATAGATTTTAAGCAGGGGCACATTTGGGAGTAGCTGATGTGTGGAAATGGTGTGGTAAATATGTTCAACATGCATATTCTATGCATGCATAAGAGTCTCATAGATGCAAATAATATATTAAATGTATATGTGAACTTAACACAGGCTTTGTCCCCAAATGTTCAGTTATGCATTTAAAGATATAGAGTGTACACCACTTATAACAGGAAAAATACCTAAAATGAAACATATTCTTAAGTAGTATTCTTTTCATATAATTCATATGAGTCAATATTTCCAAATGCTTGTCGTACAAATATATTTGAGAACTCAGTGAATCTAAATTTTAGTGGATTTACCTATTGAAAAAAAACAATTAATAATGAAAAATTAAAGAAGCCATATGTATATTTACATTATATCTGCATTACAGATGTATAATTAATAAATATTCAGTTTATAAACATGCAATAATATATGCAATGTTTCAAATTTATAATACAGATTTAAAAAAAAGAGGCATTGAATTTTGGACCTATTTTAAAGTTTTTTAATTTTTTTAAACAATCATTGCTAATTTAACTTTTGGAAATTAACTTAAGATATTTATTCACAATAATTAATTTTCTGGAAAGCTAAAAGTATGATGGGTACTATTCTAGTATTTTCATCTAAAGCTCTGTGAGCCACATACACTTTGATATGGGGGATAAAGTATCTAGCAATTGATCTATCATCACTCAAATGTATGTGAATGCATAGGCATATTTGTATAAATATATAAACTCTTTGACAAAGGAATGGCATACATAGTTATTCTACTATTCTTTATTATAATATATAACTTAAGCAAATTTTAATATTATATATTTTGGAGGTTTAAAAGAAAATGTCCCCAAAAGGGAGGGGCACTATTAGGAGGTGTGCTTTGTTGGAGGAATTGTATCACTGTAGTAACAAGTTTTGACATTTCTTTCTCAAGCTTCCCTCAGTGTGACAGTCAGTCAGTCTCCTGGTACCTCTAAGTCAAGATGTTTGACTCACTCCAGCACTACGTCTTCCTGAATACCAATATGCTTCCCATCCATATGATAATGGACTGAACTTATGAAACAGTAAGCGAGCCACCTCAATTGTTATGCTTTTATAATAATTGCTGTGGTCATATTGTCTCCTCCCAGTCATAAAAACCCTAACTATGTCTTAAGTATACTCATGAACTCTAGACAAACAGCTGGGGAGCCTGAATGGGACAGAACTGGGCCTTCTGCATGTGGGCAATAGTTGTGTAGCTTGATCTGTTGGAGGGGCGCCTGATAATGGACCAGGATCTATACCTGGTGCATGAGCTGACATTTTGGAGCCCATTCTTATGGCATGGTGGGATGCCTTGTTCAGCCTTAATATAGGGAGGAGGGGCTTTGTCCTGCCTCAAGTTAATGCTCCAGGTTTGTTGACTTCCTATGATATGCCTTATCTCTTGAGGGAGTTGGGGCAGGGTAGGCTTCTGGGAGGTAGTGGAAGAGGGAGGAGGGGGAGGAGGGGAAGTTGTGGTTAATATGTAAAATAAATAAAAATTTAAAATAAAAAATGATTTGAAATATAAGAGCTGGATCAAGAGGTTTCAGACAATAATTTTAGTATGCTGCCAAGAAATCATTTTTGTGACATTTTGTTGAGGGAAATGGCTGCCTTTTTCCTTTGTCCAAAGTGTCTGTTTGAGGTAATGTGAAGAATTTTGGATTAATTTCCATGATGGAAGAAATCTCAAAGAAGCCAGTATGGACTCTTTCTTGTGGATATTAGTGGTGATTCTAATGAAGATATATAATGAAAGAAGTAGGGTGAGCAAGGAAAAATATATGAGGAGAAAAGGGGCAACAGAAAGTGGAATAGGGGTAACTCCTCTGTTCAAGGAGCGAAACAAATTAAGGAATGGAATAAAGGGAATGGTGAACTCAGAAAGAGATGACACATGCCTTTAGTTCTAGCACTCTGAAGTCAGAGGAGGCAGAATTTGGCAGATATCTGTGAGTTCAAGGACAACTTGGTCTACAGAGCTAGTTTGTGGACAGTCAAGCTTAGTCAGTAAAAAACAGAAAGCTGGTGAAGATAAAATTAAGCAAGGGGTATTTTTCCAGCCCCAGCAAGCAGCAGAACTAGGCAGTTTTTGCCATGTGGTTCTGGCTTTAGTATTAAGGACAGAATAAGAGGATAAGATCCTGTGGTTGAAGAATCAGCTGTGATTAACAAGATACTTTAACTACTAAAGCAAAATTTTGTTCTGCCTGGCTACTTGATTCTAGATACCACTAGCTTTCAAGAAAAGACGAATCACTGAGATGAAATCCTCTGGGAATTGTTTGTACACAGAGAAACTGTGTTCCACAGTTGTGCCTTGTGCAGTCAGTCAGACATGATGATGTGCAAGCATCACCCAGGTGGTACCGGTTTTGAAGGCATGAGAGGGTCATGGAGAACAGCTAAGACTTGGCCCTATGAAAAATCAGGAAAGGTTACTGGTGAAGGCACAACCTCAGTGGCAGTTGAAGGCCCAGTGCTGAAGTGATTATACAAAGAAGTTGAGGCTTGGCACCGTGAAAAGAGCCTATGAGAGTCTACTGGGGAAAGTGTATACACATACATACATACATACATACATACATACATACATACATACATACAACAATACTTCAAATTACATTGTACCATGAAGACAATCCTGTTGGCAAAAAGTCCCTGTAGCATAAAGATCACATACACATTGAAATGTTGATGCACACAGCATGTAACCTCCTTGATATTGGGCTATTTGGCTCAACATATCTTTCTTTTATATTTGGAAAGGTACAGAATATTAAATTGTGTATAATGTATAATACTTATTAATCATGAATATTGGATTTTCTTTTGTATACTAAATCTACAATATTTTAGTAATTATTTCTGAGTATACTTCTTATGCAAGTATTTATTGTAAACAGTATGCAATATTACACTGGCAGCAGGAGGATGTATGTTCTGTGCTTCTTACATCTTGACTGTATCACAAACTTCATTCTGTAATTGATCCATGGCATCCATGTTTATTTTAACACAGTGTGATGTCCAAACCAGCACCAACTTACTTATTGTTAAGGACATAGCTCCACTGCCAAGACTCACTTCAGTGCACACACCTTCATTACTGTGTCTCCTCCCTCCCTTGGACAAGATTTAGATCTGTACTCAACATGCACACAATGCACTCTATGCATCCCCTAAATTCTCGCATATTTTCCTACTTTATGGACATATTGAATGATGAAAAATGTCAATAATGTGGAGTCGCATAATGCAGAAAGTTAAATATTCAAAGAGTTCTGTCTGCATGATTACACCACCTCTTTTACAATTTCCAAAAATAATAATGCCATGTTAAAAACATTCTACCGGTTACTGAAGGCAAGTTAGAAAAAGAACTCCATATAAAATAAAAGATGTGCTACCTGTAAAAGCATCTAGATTAGAAAACAATCACTAAATGGCCAACTGGAACACAGCACAATTAAGACAAATTAGGTTTTCTTGTCTGTAGCTGAAAGGAAAAAGATTTCAAATTAACCTATATGATGGCTCATATTATTCTAAAATGTGTGTGGCATTATCCTCTGAGCTCATAGCAACATGGTTAGCTTTTTAAAGTAACACAACACCGAGACCTCCGTTACTCCCCTCTTCTAATTCTGCTTATTTTGCTTATTTTTTTTAAATTTTGTACTACAACAGTTTTAGCAAGATTATATTTTTAAAGCAGCATTACTTTCCTATTGTTATTTCAGTACGGAGACAAGATTTAAAACATTTACAGACAACTCTGAGGCTTGGGGAGAACTTAGTCAAGATCCTGCATGAGAGAAGCAGAGGCCTCAGAGTTCGAACAGTTTGGCCACAGTACAGCCAGGCGTCCAAACTATACATTCTGGGGAAATTAACTCTGTAACATTGGAAAAGAAAAAACCCTAACTGGAACTGGTAGAGCCTTTGCAATACTTTTCAAAAAATGGGGGGAGTGGGGGCTCCCATTTAATCTGTTAATTTGCTTCTGACATTTGTGAAATTGAAGTCCCCTTCTCTTAGCCCAACATCTTCTCCCTCAAAAATCTAACCTCTTCTAAGTTTTCTTAGCAAACAAAACGGGACTTTCTATGTTCAACTTACAATGGTGAATGCTAACTGTCCCCCACTGTACCTTCATATTATGTTGAATACATCACGTATAAAGGGAAGCAGATTGACATTTTGATACCCTTATCCATAAATGTATGCTTTTTTAAAATCTGGATTTAGGCCACCTCTGCTGGCTACTGTGTTATTTTGAATGTGGAAGCTGAGATACGCCAAAATTGCCTGTAAACTGTCTTGCCTTTTCCAGCCAGCCATAAGTGGTTTGTACCAATATGCTGCTCATTTGTATAGATATTTTTCTAGCAGGTTACATTCAGCATATTTATTCTGGTCTATCGGAGATACGTATAGTGAACCAAAGCCAAGTATGTTAGCTGAGAGTAGTGGCTCACATTTGTAATAAAAGTAATTTTAAGACTGAGATAGGTTCATGGCTGTAGCTTAAGACTTGCCTGGGATATAGGGTGAGACTCTTTCTCAAATGAAACTGAAGAAAACAAAAAATAAGTGCTATAAACTTCCATTCTTTCCACTATTTTATATGTAGAATTAGGTTTTGCAAACTCTTATATCTTGTCCATCTACTTCATCACGACAGAAGTGGTAACTTGATTGCATGTTTATGTTGACAGCAAAGAAATCCTATTCTTTTATTGAGTAGGGAAAAATAAAAAAAAAATAGCTTTGTGTCAGTTTGAGAGGTTTAAGGTATTTTGCATTCTGAATTGACACTCGAGTTTAGAGGCTTTAGGATTTCAAAGATATTACTGTAAGACTAAGTTTATGGGTTGGGCACTGGGCACTTCCCTGTGTGAATTATAGTTGATTGCCTCACCTTGCACTGTGACTGGTGGAGCCTTGCTGGAGTGCTGTGATCCTCATGCTCGGCAGGAGGCTCGGTGTTATCCAAATCCCAATGGTACTCAACTGAATTGATGAAATGACCGGGAAGGCCTAATTAAAGCTGTTCAGCTCAAATGTATTGATGTATTACATCTATTACAGCTTGGTTCAATAGGTCCACCCTGTGGATGCTGCCACAGCCTGTAAAGCAAACTAAACAGATTGAATAAATAATGCTGTGAGGAGAGGGAAAAGCAATAGAATCAAAGCAACAGAGCACAGAGGGAAACAGTACGACCTGTGAACTCTGGAACATATTATCTCCCACAGATTCTTTTAATCTTTATTATTTTACATATTAGATGCACAAAGTGTGGACAATTTGTGACTGAAATGATGTATCAGTGTATCATAAGTGTTGATAGACAGCGTTCTCCTTTAATAACAATTGCAAAGCAATGTGCTCATTCCAGTAAAGCTCATGCTTGTTGCTTTTTTCTTAATTTTTTGTCAGAATTCGGGGTTTGCATTGGCTTCTCACTCAATTCTCTTTTTGAAACATTAACTCTGTCATCTTCCCTTACTTATCCTGTTCCAAGATGTGTTAAATACTTGACTACAGTTGCTGGATTTTAATGATGTCAGGTGGTCATACCTTGTATATGATCCTGGAGAGTAAAATCTATCGACAATGACATGTTAAGAGATTTACATTCATTTTAGTGTGAGATGGCTCTACATGTATCACTCATTTGATATCTCATCTAAATATGGGAGAGAATATTATACTCTTGTTATAGTAACAACAGGCTGACTCTAAAAGAAATAAAACTGTATTTTAAAAATACACAATATAAATTTTCACAAAGTTATTTTTGTTGGACAATGAAATGTCAAAGCTCTAGGAAATGATATCTTTTAAATGTAGATTTTTCTCTAAACTCACACTGAACTTTGGATATGGTTTCCTTGAATGTGTGCTGATATATTTAAAAAGATAGCTCCTCAGTGTAATAAAATTTAATTCCTAAGTTCCCCTTCCTCTGCTTTTACTTTAAAGCTGCCGCTTCTCCATTGTCTCCACCTCAGCAAATGCTAAGTCTAAATTTTCCATTTGCTTTGGGTAAAATGTTAATGTTAACATTGACATATCTCTTCCTTTTTCATACCTCATTCAAATGTAGCACTAAACCTTGTTAATTTTATCTCCTAAACACATTCTAAACCTTTCTGATCAAATTCATTTTTACTATTGTGGTTCAAAGCATAATTAGCTTTAATTAGGCTGCTATAATATTCTTCTGGGCATCTTCTCCTACTCTCCTTTTGTTGATTGATTTACTAAGTGCTCTTTCTGTCTATTCTTTTTATTATTATTAATTAAATTTTATGCCCAAATGCAGTTTCCTCTCCTTCCTCACCTCTCAGTCCCCCTCTCCACCTCCTTTATGTCCCTAGAAAGATTACACAATCAAAACTTTAGTCTTCCTTATGGAAGAAACATACAATTTAGTTATTCAATATTAAATAGACCTGAAAACATACATATAAGTAACATTATACAGAAGAATCAAGTTATATTTAGTAATAATATATATGACATATGTATACACATATACAGACATCTGTGTCTTATATATATATATATACACACATATAAGACATCTGTGTCATATATATACACACATGACACCTTTATCATATATACATATATGACATATATCTTATGCATGTGTATATATATGACTTAGAGTTTTTATTGCTGTGAAGAGATACCAAGACTATGGCAATTCTTCTAAATAAAAGCATTTGACTGAGCTTGTTCACTTAGAGTTTTAGAGATTCATTCTATTATCATCAAGATGGGGAGCACAGTTGCATGCAGGCTGATGTAGTGCTGGAGCTAAGAGGCTTATAGTTTGACTAAGAGGAACCAGGAAGCTAACTGATTGTCACACTGAGGGAAGCTTGAGCAAGAGACCTCAAATACCACTTCCACAGTAATACACTTCTTCCACAAGGCCATGTGTCCTAATAGTCCCACTCCCTTTAGCGGCCATTTTCCTTCAAACTACCACTAAACACACACACACACACACACACACACACACACGTAATAAAAAGTAATGGAAGGGGGCCAGGAATCTGAAAGAGCATAAGAAGGGGTATATGACAAAGTGTGGATAGAAGAAAGCGAAGGGTAAATGATGTGATTATATTATAATTTCAAAAATAAAAGAAATGAATTTAAAACTATATTTGTCAGACTCTGTTGTACTTATGTTTATTTGATCCCCTAAATTCAATTCATAAAGCACATCTGCAAGACTAAAAATGAACATATATATTATATTGATATTTCATATGTATGTGTACATACACACACACATATACACAAACACTCACACACACTTTCTCTTTGTCATTTTAAAAATCTTTCATGGCTATGACCATCTGAATGTCTTCAAATCATCTCCATTCCTTTCAATGATAGAAAAAACAATGTAGTGACAGACACAAGTAGCAGACTGATTTTTCTGTGCTCTTTGAAATACTTGTTAGTATCAGCTCACCACTGTCATATAGACCAGAGGAAATTCTGATGGCGAGATTCTTTGAAGACATTTTGTGCTGTGGATCCCATCATAGTTTTGATGGGAGCATTGACATTTCCCTGGTAAATTATTACTCTATCAATGTAATCATCATTTTTGAGGTCATTCCTGAGACAACTGACAGTATCACCGACTTCAGCTTTTCCACTAATTTCATTAGCATTAAATTCTTCATAGAGATTTGTTTAATATTCCTGCAACAATATTGTCAATAGTATTATTATCCCATATGATCTTAGGAATGTTAATTGTTATCTGTATGTTTTAGTGCCATTGCCAATAAAAGCTTCTTACATCAATGATTTTAACATAGAGTATTCTGAAGATTTGTGAAAAATATTAAAGCACTTGCCATGTCTCTAAATATATAACAAATAATGAATGTTATCCACATTATTAGGGTTCTTTTTACTCCATAATAATATTTCAGTTTAAGTAGCAGTCTGTAGTAACCCTAATTATAGGTATTGACTGTATATTACTGGATTATCCTCTTGCTATATTTTAATCCATTTTTCTCTTAGTAAAGAAACCATGAATCAAAATTTATTCCAACATATACTTATTTTAATGACTTAAGTATTTCCTGTTGCTCATTATACTACAGCCTCACTACATAATTAATCTTATTGTCGTTTCACTATCTGGCCCCTTTCACTATCCTATCAAAAATGACAACCTTGCGCACCTCAATAGGCGAATGTTATCATTTACTTTCCCATGCCTTAGAGTTTTTAACTTGTCATTGCCTAACAGATCCTTTATTCTAAGTTCACATCATTGGTTACATCTCCTTCCATCCTAAAACTTGATCTTAAACTTCATTTCTTCCTGAAAAGAATCCTGTCTTTGCCCTGGTTTAGCCGATACTTCCGTACATATCTATAGCAAACCACTCCTTGCCCAACAAGACATGGAGCAGTGAAGTCGATACTTCTGCACACATCCATAGCAAACCATACCTTGTCCACATGACATGTAACAGCATTACAACAATGACTTTTATCTAAATTTCTCCCTGGGTAGAAGTTACATGAAAACATGATTCATGTTATCTGCTTCCCCTGTAAATTCTTGATTCCCACTCCACAACATGGTAAATTGTAGCTATATGACAAATATGAGTTAAGTGTATGATATATGAGATGAAGCTGTGCTAAATTTAATTGGGTTTAGTCCTAATTGGAACTCACCGGAGTATTTATAATAGTCTCCTTCATTTTCTGCCCACCCACCTTGTCATTCCTAAAATGTATTATTCGCTACATAAGACAAACTAATCCTTCTAAACACAATCACCCTCGCTAAAACCCATTAGTGTCTTGCAATAGTATGTGAGTTAAATTCTAAGCTATGCTTTCATCCATCAAGTATCTATCGATCAAACTTCTGTGCAATGCCCTGAGGTAACTTGCTCAGCATTTTATCAGTGCTTCTACAGGGGAAGCTGATGAACCTTTCTCAAGTCCTCCTCTTCTCTCTACTTAGCAGTCAATGAGACAAGCTCTTCTCATCCAACACAGAGAGTCAATACACTCTGTTATAAAAAGCCAAGGAAAGAGGTGCATTACTATTCATAATTAGCATACATTATAGGCATTTTACTTAAACAAATGAATTTTCAATTACTTATTACGTAGTATGGTTTCTAATTGCTTATCTTTTAGTATAGTGTTAGTACATTTAAATATAAGGAAGTTGATTTGAATTCTGATTATAGTATTATTATATAATTTATTATTGTAAAAGAAATGCTTGTGACAAGTATCAGTCTTTAAATTAGAGCAAGAGTTTTAATAAATTTGGGAAACATCCTAAATTATTATTGAATGGCTCTAAAACAACTTACATTACTTTTTACACATTTTGTTTTCATAATTGTGTAATAGTTTCCATCATGCTAGTTATAATCAACGAACACATATTTTGATTTAGATTCTTTATTCAGTACCTGTATTAGCACACAAAATTATAATTGACTTTAAAATAAATACAACTGACTCTGGATATGTATAAAAGTCATTGGTTGAAGCAGTCATGGTCAAGTTATCCAGATAGAAAGATGAGAATTGCAATTTATATATTGCTCTGAATGCAACTTTTATTATCTTAGAATGATTCTGTTCTTAAAATTACTTTTTGTGATACCTTGCATTCTTCCATATATATATTTATTTATCATCTAGAGTCAGGAAATACTTACTAGTGTGATTTTTCTTTCATTAACCACTCAACAAATTCTACTTCATCTTCATCATCAATCAGAACATTTCTTACTGCAATGTTTACCTTCTGAAATCTTGAATTCTAACCACAACAAATTCTTTAAGTTTATTTTCCTATGCTCAGTCAACTTTCCCTTAGTTCACTCATGCCCACTCATGCTGTTTACTTTCTGTTCCATCATTTAATATTTATGTTAAATTCTCTAAGCCCCCAGAGCTTTGTGCATTGTATTTGTTTATTTTTAAAATAATCATAGCAGTAAATTTACCATTTGATTTTATTTTTTCTTAAAACTATCTTACCTAAAGTCAATAAAAGTTGTGTCCCGGTCATTTAAGACTATGTGCAAAACTGCTTCTTTCCCTCATTTCCTTGACCAAGATCCACCATTCTTCATTTTCAAAATTCAGTCCGGCTGCCGACTTACAGTTACTTACTTCTGGAACTTGCTCTATTAACATTCCTAGCTCTCATTTGGATTTTAAAGTCTTAAGTGTCTTTTGGCCATTTGAACTTCTTCTGTTGAGAATTCTCTGTTCAGTTCAGTGCCCCATTTTTTAATTGGGTTAATTAGCATTTTAACGTCTAGTTTCTTGAGTTCTCTATATATTTTGGAGATCAGACCTTTGTCTGTTGTGGGGTTGGTGAACATCTTCTCCCAGTCAGTGGGTTGCCTTTTTGTCTTAGTGACAGTGTCCTTTGCTTTACAGAAGCTTCTCAGTCTCAGGAGGTCCCATTTATTCAATGTTGCCCTTAATGTCTGTGCTACTGGGGTTATATGTAGGAAGTGGTCTCCTGTGCCCATATATTGTAGAGTACTTCCCACTTTCTCTTCTATCAGGTTCAGTCTGTTCAGATTGATATTGAGGTCTTTAATCCATTTGGACTTGAGTTTTGTACTTGGTGATAGATATGGATCTATTTTCATTATTCTACAGGATGACAACCAGTTCTGCCAGCACCATTTGTTGAAGATGCTCTCTTTCTTTTTCAACCTTTTACTGACACTATAGGCCGTCGTTTATTGTATACTGTGATTTTTCCTTTATTACAATACAGTGTTTTTCAATTTCTTTCATGAAAAGTTTGCTAAAATATTTTTTGTGAAATATATTTGACCTTTTAACTCACTAACCATCTTGCTATCTTTCAATAATATAATAGTTTTAGTAATAATTTTTACTATTTCACTATAGTGAATACTAAAATATTCACTATTTTTGTCCTGTGTTTTTTCCACATTTATTACTATTTAAAATTCATTAAATATCTCAGGATGTTGTGCTTAATCTTAATGAAGGCAGAAGGGGTTTCGTCCTGCCCCAAATTCATTTGCCAAACTTTGTGGACTCCCCAAGTGAGCCCAGGGAGAAGTGGATGGGCAATGGGCTAGAGGTAAGGTGCAGTGGGAGGGATACAAGGAAGAACTCTCTTTGAAATGTAAAATAAAGAAAAAATACAATAAAGTAATAAAAAATGAATAAAAAATACCTCAAATGTCCTTTGATTACATTGTATCTCTGCTAATTCATCTTAACAAATGCCTTTCAGCAATCACTGGTTATTTTGATTTTTTTTATTTTGTTTTTTGTTTGTTTGTTTTGATTTGTTAATGACCCCTTGAAAGTCTTTAACTGTGTGTTATTACGTATATTGTTCGTATTGTACACATGTTACCTCAAACCTCAATACTCCTAAGCTTTGTCAACTTCTCTAAAGATGATTCTATTCCCGTTATGCTCTAGATTTCAAGTCCTCCCTCCCATCAATCCTTGTTAATTCCTAATATGACACCAGTATTGATGAATTTATCTATTTTGTATGTTTTGTATAAACAGATTCCTGTTTGAACATATTTCACTTTTCATACTACTTTTAGCGTCTATCTTGTAACTTATCAGTGCTGAATTGTATGCCTGAGAACAACATTCCGATGTAATTCTCTAATACATTTAGTTTGCTGGTTGATCTATTTGTTAATATATGCATCGTAATGAATTTTTGGCTATTATTGAAGTATTACTATGAAAATTTCTGCAAAGCTTTGTGAGTTAATACTGGCATTTCCTTATTCATGTACTTATTGGCAACTGTTTCTGCTTCATGTAGTAATACTAACTTTCTGAATGGTTCCAAATTACAGCTGCAATATGCATATCCCTATAAACCAAATACCAGGATTTCAGTTTCTTCACATATTTATCAACACTTATTTTCCATACAAATTATAGTAATCAATTAAGTAGCATTTAATCATAATTTTTGTTTAAAACTGCTAGTGATTTAATATTATAATAAATTTTCATGCGCTTTAACTTATTATTATTTTGTATAGGAGTTAGTCTTTATGTTAAATTTTAAGAAGTATTAATATATTCCATCTCCAGAACACTTATGGAATATATTATAAGCAAAAATTTTCTCCCTTATTAAAGTTTTTTGTTTATTCTGAAAGTGTTCCTTGATGTACAAAATGCTTTTGTCATTAAAGGACCTGGTTTTCAGATTTTAGTGTTTATGCTATTAATGTTCAGGATAGGTAGGAAATCATGGCCAAGTTCAAAATTATGAAAATTATGTACTCTATTTTTCAGTAAAAGTTCTTTTAATTTGGTCTTACTTAATATGAGTCAAATTTAAGAGGCTTGAAAAAGTTCATCTTTGTGTTTTACCTATAGATATTCAGAAGTTCCAATACAATTTGTTGAAAAAAACAAGGATTTTCTAGTTCTATTGTAATGGAATCCTTGTCTGAATTTTGTGAATATGATTGCAAGGATAATTTCTAAAATCAACCGCATTCCATTTTTACATATTCCTATTAGAGTATCACTGTTGTACAGTTTTGAACTATGATAAACATTTTTAGTATCTTTTTAATAAGTAATTGTGAATTCTCAAACTTTTTTTTTATCTGAGAGAAATGGGAAATGAGTGTGATCCATCCCCACATCACACAGATGGCTGATTGACAAAATGTATGAAGAACTCAAGAAACTAGACATCATAAGATTTAATAATCTAATCAAAATTGGCTATAGATCTAAGCAGAGAATTCTCAACAAATTATCTCAAATGACTGAAAAACACTCAACATTTTTTCCCACCCAGAAAGAAACCAATTAAGGAGAAATGAGGCCATATTTATTGCATAAATACTTTAGGACCATCTCAGACATTCTTAACAGTAAAACAGTTTAGGAAGACAAAGCACACTATGATACCTCTCAAGCATTCAACCCACTGGTACATTGGGTAACAATTCTCAAGAACACAGTAAAATAGTTAAGAGGATTAATGAGAAAAGCTAAGTTAATATGGCACAACTTTCTCTCACAAGGACTAGGCTGCAAGTTTCAATCCACCATATGTTTGGTGGTTGTGTAGCATCAAGTATTTTCCAAAACTGTGATACAGTTGATGCTGGTGTGTGTGTGTGTGTGTGTGTGTGTGTGTGTATGTGTGTGTGTGTGTGTGTCTACCAAATCTTTGACCTTTAGTGCTACCTACTCTGTCATCTCCCTATGAACTTTTTTTTTTTTTTTTTTTTTTTTTTTTTTTTTTTTTTTTTTTTTTTTTTTTTTTGGGTTTTTGAGACAGGGTTTCTCTGTGGTTTTGGAGTCTGTCCTGGAACTAGCTCTTGTAGACCAGGCTGGTCTCGAACTCACAGAGATCCGCCTGTCTCTGCCTCCCGAGTGCTGGGATTAAAGGCGTGCGCCACCACCGCCCGGCTCCCTATGAACTTTTTGATATCCAATTCTTACCATCTCTCTAGAAATCTGAAAACTCTAAAGCATACTCGGCTTGTTGACCTCATTCTTGCAGCCCCTGGCAGCCACAACACTGAAATGAGTGCCTATAGATTGAAACAAGAACATTTTCTTCTTTTCAAAACAATTTACTTCAAATTGCACACTGCATTTTTTTTTTACTTTTTTGTGTTAGACAATTACATTGTTTTCTTTGCTTCTCTATTGTATTGTCAATGGACTCCAGAGGGGTTTTTGTTTGTTTAGCAGCTGCTGACAGACAAATGAGAGACAGAAGTTGGTAAAAAGAAGCCTTTTAATTCAAGTCCAGATATGAAGGAAAAGATACAGAATTAAATACTAAAATGGCCATTTTGTAGTCTGGCTAGGGTTTGGTAGCTGTTATATGACAATAAATTGAAAAAAAAACACTCATTTCTTTTGAGTCAGTAAACATATGTAAATATCTTATGCTCATAGTTCATATATTCTGTTATTTTTGTATATATAATCATAATAATTTTAGACTTTACCATGACCTTTTCTAACTCTATGTATTTTCTGCTTACTTTCCCCTTATTTTTTCTTTTCCATATAGGTTTACCATTTTAAATCCATTATGAAAGAGACTATAGGTATTTTTAGGTAAAATAAATCTGTTACTAAGGATTATAATAGATTATCGAGAGATCTATCAATTAAATGATTAGAATACTACTTCAAATTATAATAGCAATTAGCATAATATTACATGGAAAATCATAAAAAGTTGTACACTGAAGCCAAGAAAGCAAGTATCAACTTATGAGGGAATGCATATGAAGTCAGTCCAATACAAATATAAGGATTTGTTATCGTAAGTCAATAAGGACAAACATTTTGGTAAGAATAAACAGAAGTAAAGAGAAAAATCTCCTGAGTATTGTAGTAGTTTGATTGTAATTTCCCCCTTAAGCTCATAGGTAATGTCACTATTAGGAGTTGTTGCTTAGCTGGAGTAGGTTTGGCCTTCGTTGAAGAAGTGTTTCACTGTGGGGATGAACTTTGAGTCTCCTTTTCTTCACTCAGTGTGACACACAGATCACTCCCTATTGTCTGCAAATCAAGATCTACAGCTCTCAGTTCCTTCTCCAGTACCATGTCTGCCTGCACACCATGTTGCACCGTGATGATATGGGCTAAACCTCTGAAAAAGTAAGCCATCCCAGTTAAATGTTTTGCTTTCATAAGAGTTTCCATGGTCATGGTATCTCTTCATAGAAACAGAAACCTGAACTAAAATAGAAGTTGGTTCCAGGGATTGGAATACTGTTTAATAGACCTGACCATGCTTTTGTTCGAAGGAATATGGACCTTGGGGCAGTGGATTAGAAAATAAGGTCAACTCTTCAAGTGTTGCTTAAGTGCTTAGTCTTACCACAACATGATATGCCATGCTTTGATACCCATAGAAAACCCAGCAGTGGAGAAGTGGATTTGGGTAGTGGAGAAAGGTAGGGGAGCAAATGGGAGAAGAAAAGGGAGAGAAACTGCAGTTAGGAGTGATAGATAGATTAGATAGATAGATAGATAGATAGATAGATAGATAGATAGATAGATGATAGATAGATAGATAGATAGATAGATAGATAGATTTCTAGAGAAATTTCTAGAAATCCACAAATATGACCCCACCTAAGACCTTAAGCAATAGAGGAGAGGGGACCCAATCTTGAGTTGTCCTGTAGTCAGACTGATGAATATCTTAAATATCACCATAGAACCTTCATCCAGCAACTGTTGGAAAAAGAGGCGCTGGACTGAGCTCCCAAAGTCCAGTTGAAGAGTGGAAGGATTGAAATATGTGCAAAGAGATCAAGACCATGATGGGTTCACAGAGTGAAACAATTTGCCTGAGCTAATGGGAGCTCACCAACTCCAGCTGAACTGAGAAGGAACAAGCATAGCATCAAACTAGTCCCTCTGAATGTGGTTGACAGTTGCATGGCTGGGGCAGACTGAAAGGCCACTAGGGGCCACTAACAGTGACACCAGAATTTATCCCTGCTGCATGTACTGACTTTTTGGGATCCTATTCTCTTTGGATGTATACCTTGCTCATCCTAGGTATAGTAGAGAGGGCCTTGAACCTTTGACAAAGCAATGTACCTTACCCTCTCTGAGGATTAGATGGGGGGTGGGTGGGAGGGTGTGTGGAGGGAGTGGAAGGGGAGGAGGAAGTGGGAATTTGGATTGGTTTTTTATTAAATAAAAGACAAAGATTCGAAGTCATGGATATAGTTTGATGATGAAAAAAGGGCCTACTGAGAAAGATTTAGTGATCATCTATTGAGTATATTCTTTACAAATCTTGTAATATGAAATATGTTTTTATTATATTTTCTACATTTTAATATGAAATAGATCATGTTAAGGAAGCATTTTAGTGAGAAGGATATGAGAGATTAATCATTTTTGACAGGTTTATTTCATTTTATTTAGGTCTATATTTGTGAGAGATAGTGTTTGCCACATATATATTAGTGCCCATTGGAGCCAAAAATGGGCAACAGATTCCTAAGGGTAGAGTTACAGCTGGTTGTGAACCATCTGAATGCATACTGGGAACTGAACTCAGGACCTTTGGAATACCAGTGGGTGCTCTTAACCACTGCATTTTCTTTCCAGGCATAAATTTAATTTTTTTTAAATTAAGAATTACTCTATATAAGGGATTTTACAATGGGCATTCTATTCTCATTTTATTTAACATATGCAAAGTAAGTAAGCTGTGTGTGTGGGTTGTTAAGAATACCTACTAAATGATCTCAACATTGCAAGGTACGTTGTCATAGCTCTGGGGTTTAATTATATGTTTTGCTGACCTTAGTTTTATTTGTCTGTCTCATTTGTCACAGAACTGACATTTTCCAGATGCAAAACACAGTACACTAGCAAAAATACAAAAACGTTGCTTCATAACACAGAGCAGAGTTTTAAGTATTATATGATTACTGACATTTTGTTTCTGAGTTAAATTTGTTTCATTATTTTTTCATAAGATTCACAAAACATTTACAGTTCTTTGCTTCTGAGATATTAATAATGTCTGCAAGAAACATTCCAAATGCCAGTTTTGAAATACATAGAAAGACGAAGTCAACAAAGCAGGTAAGCATTTAGGTAACATAAATTTAGCATCCAAACAATAAAGTTTAGGAACTCAATTTTAGAAGAGTAATAGAGAATGCCATTTAAAAAAATGCCCATAATTCTTCTGACTCCTAAAGTGTAAAATTGTTATTATACCTTTTTACATTTAATAATATGTACAGCAGTAAATACTAACATGCAAGATTTGGAAAAGTTGTTCAGACTTTTGCTTCAAGCAAGTGAATAAAACAACACATATATAGAACATGGATTATATGTCAGTTAGGGCTTCTTTGAATTGAGCTTTTTGAAAAACTGATAGAACCTGTCACAATAACCAGCCTTACAATGCAAAATGCCTAATTCAATTTGAAGATAAATACAGAAAGACCAAACTTAAATTATATTTTGTCATATTCTTTAAATAATACCAATAATTAATTTTTATGTTTAAATTAAAAATAGCTTGTAGTACTCTTAATATTTTTTAAAAGACAAATTTCAGGAAAATGTTTAAAACTGCAACTGAAGTGAAACATACTTCTGAGTGTATCTGTCATGTTTTATTTTTAGAATTTCATTCGGAATGTCAATTGTACAGATTCTTCTAGTTTGTAGAGCTTTTACTGGTTGTAGATTTTATTGTTCTAGTCTATTGGATGTGTAGCTTTTAAGTACCATATCCCATGCTACCCTATCTAAAATAACTTAGTGACTTACTTCAGTAATTAATGGCTGCCTACAGCACATATCACTAAATCAGCTACCTTGGTCAAGAATGGCCTTTGATGCCAGTGGCCTTAACCTTTCAATTAAGTACACAAAGGCTTCCAGTTATCTTCATGTAAAACCACATATGTTTTATTTAGATTTCCCATCGATACCCTTCTCTTCTCATGTAAGATAATATGAATTGAATGAAAGAATGTCCAAAAGAGTATACACACACTTTGCCAGGTCTGAAGCAAAAATCTGTTCATTTTTGATCAAATTTACTTACAAAATGTATGACAGATAAAGTTCATTCTTTAAAATATGAGTTTTAGGGGGCTGGAGAGATGGCTCAGAGGTTAAGAGCATTGCCTGCTCTTCCAAATGTCCTGAGTTCAATTCCCAGCAACCACATGATGGCTCACAACTATCTGTAATGGGGTCTGGTGCCCTCTGCTGGCCTGCAGGAATACACACAGACAGAATATTGTATACATAATAAATAAATAAATAAATAAATAAATAAATAAATAATTTTTTTAAAAAAATATGCGTTTTATAAATGGATATTTTGTAAGTAGTCAACTCTGGCAAAGGAGGCAAGGTATTGAGAAAGAAAGTGGCTATGTGGTTTTGAGTGGTCACATTCATTAGCTAAATATAGTTATGTGAAATGAAAGACAGTTTCTGCCTGACCCAAACAATGAACTATTCTTAGTAAAAAGTCATTTCTCAAGGATATATTAACAATTGTGGAATGAGTGAGAATATCAGTCAACACAATATTATTGAGAAGCTTGTGTGAAAATTCTAGAATAATTTCTTTTTCTATATTCTTTTTATACTTTCATTTGGGCCTAAAAGTAAAAAGACAATCATGTGGTTGAAGAAGTAGGAGATAAAGAGACAAATCTGGACTCTAGTTCCAATAAAAAAAAATCACACCAATTATTCAGTGTAGGAGTTTTATGTTTCAGTTTTTTCATGTACATGATGTAGAAAAATATGCAAATATAACATAATCAGCTTAAAAGATTCAAAATTACACATGTAGAAATCTATTTGGAGATACAATGGTAAGGTTATCTGATATTATCATAGTTCTTTGGGAATACAGTCAACTCTTATTAGCATACTAGTATAAGTCAATCACTATTTAATATATGAGGGGAGCTAAGTAGCAAGTCACTTCCAATTTAATTCCATTCTCTCCTCGCTTTTAATGTTGATGACAGATTCATAAATATTGAGAGTCAAAGTATAAATGATTCCAAACTACATATGTAATTTACCAAGAATTTAGATAATCCATCATTTCCATTATTTGCAATGTCTTCAAATGATATATTTTAATCATATATTTCCCCTCCCCCAACTCCTCCCAGATCGACTATACCTCCACTTCATTTAATTTAATTTTTTTTCTTTTCATCTCTCTCTGCTCCAAAACAACCCCAAAACAAAAACAAAAAGCAAAGGTAAACAAAAAGTCCAGTAAGAAAAAAACACTAAAGCAAAACAATTAAAGCACACAAAAATATGGAGTTTTTTTTGAATTGGTCAACTATTCCTGGGCATACACCTTTAATCCCAGTCCTCAGGAGGTAGATGCAGGCAGGCTGATCTCTGTGAGTTCGAGGCCAGCCTGGTCTACAAGAGATAGTTCCAGGCCAGGCTCCAACGCTAAAACAAAACAAAACAAAACAAAAAAAAAAGAAGAGAAAAAGAATAAAAGAATGAAAGAGCAAGGAGGTTTGGTAGAGACACAGAGCAGTTTAGTCAGTCTGAGCAAGGCCCCTTCAGTCTGGGCATTGCTAGGGGTAAAAGTTCTCTTTAGTAGCTTACTCATCTGATTCTCTGATCTTCTGAAACTGATGGAATAGTTTATTTAGCTTACAGTTACAGAGGGATGAGTTTATCACCATGGGAAATTGCAAGCGTGGAATAGAAGAGGAGAAAACAAAATTATTTTAATCTCAAAGCCTATTCTCAGTGACATACTTTCTCCAGTAAGGTCATGCCAATTAAATCTCCTCAAGAAGAATCAACTCTGGGAACCAAGTGCTCAAACTTCAGAACAAATATAGATATTTCTCATTCAAACCAAGATAACAGGCATCTTATAGTGTTCATTTTTAGTAGTAAAATATACACTTTTGGCTCAGTATGTAAACAAAGTTTGATACATACTAGATTTAACTCACCGATATCTTAGTCTGTGTTTATCTCTGCATATTTAATGCTTTGGGTTAGGAATTTATAGTTTTCTTTTTTCATTTCTCAACTGCAAAATTGTTAATTTATTTAAAGATATATGAAAAATATATGGTAAGTGAGCTATATAAATTGCATATTATTAAATTCAAAGAGATGAGATGATGGTGATATTGATATTTGAGAAGTAATTACTTTAGAAACCAAATTGACAACTTTTATTTGGAGATAAAATTTTAATCAAATAAAATAACCAGAATATGGTCTTACTGGTTGACTACCAATATGATTCTTTCTTTGTGTATATAAAAGGAACTTGGAATCTCATATATTATATCAGATGAGCCTATTGTTTGCTATGACAATCTGCTCATGTTGAATGGGAACAATGACATCCACAGCTGGAGCAATTTGTGGCCCAAGAATCATAGACCCAAAGCCTCAGAACTCAATCTCTCTGATCATGACAGCATTCTGACCACAGCCCAATGTGGCCACTATTTAGCACACAGAACTAGCTGTCACACAATGAAAAGTCTTTTGTCATATTTAGATGAGAACATCCATGATGTGGCTTGGAAGGAAACAGCCGACATAAGGTAGAATCATCTGTGAAAAGAAAAAAGGTCATTGTGGGCTATTTCTGTGAGGTAACTTGAAAGGAGGAGGGGAAGGGTGTCACACTCTGCATGGATCCTTGAAGTTTTTCAGGCTCACACTCCATTAGCAGTGACAAGCCGCCATCTGTTAGTGAACTCTTCCAGAAGAATAAAAGCAACCCAAGAACATTTTGCTACACTCACAACGGTTCTCCACACCCAGCGCTTGGTTTTGTTAGATGTGCCAGGAAACATACATGGTCACTAGCAAAGTTCTTCGGTTAACTAAATAAGTGCCCAAGAATAAATTATATGTATTTCTAAATTACAAATAGCTACATGGATCGGTGCTAATTATTCAAGACTAAAAGGCCATATGGGTTACATTTTAATAACTTTGCGGACAATTTAGATTCAACATCTTGGAGTTTTTATTATTTTCTCCCAAATTTTATCTTTCCAAGGCAGTGGTCTGAGCTGTGCCTGGAAAAAATGAAACTGGCCAGTTTATGTATTCACCTTAAATTATATCTCGCAGAGATTTCACGATAAACATTGGGGAAGTACTAAGCTGTAAATCATGAGAACCTCTCCTTTTCATGCATGTTAAATTTGTGAAATGTCAGAGAATGAAATATTTTCACTTGAATATATCAATGATTTTGAATATATATGAATCATTAATAAATGCTATATTCATTTGTTTGCATGTGCTTTTTATGATCTCTGAATACATCCAAATACATGTTTTTTCTGTTTTCAGGGAGATACAATTCCAAGACTTTTAGAGAAACAAACAAAAGTAAAGGTTCAATTAAGAATACATTTTACATCAAGAATTCCTGAACCCAAATGAAATATAGTAGTTTTTATACATATATATGCACATTCTGGATTAATTGTCTATACTGAATTTTAACTAAACCTCTTGTTCTTAGAAAGTTTTGAAAGCTAACAAATTTCCAGATCATCTTATGTTCTGTGAAGCATCTTATTATACAGAATCAGTCTTCTGTATAATTTATTAGACCTAAAAGATGCCCTTTATTACTCATGAGCAGGGCAAATAGAGCCTGCCACTCTTCTCTGTCTCCAGTATGATTGGCTGAAATATACTGTCAGTTCTCAATTGTGAGAAAATTCTTGTTATTCAACCAAACTCCTCTAACTTTCTCCCTCCCTCCCTCCCTCCCTCCCTCCCTCCCTCCCTCCCTCCCTCCCTCCCTCCCTCCCTCCCTCCCTCCTTCCTCTCTTCTCTCTCTCTCTCTCTCTCTCTCTCTCTCTCTCTCTCTCTCTCTCACACACACACACACACACACATACACAGACACACACACAAACACACATTCCTCCAACATCTGTGTATGCATGCCTATGCGTTTGTATGTCTGTGTATGTGTGATATTTCTTTCCTTTTGTCTTAACACTGAACTTTTGATTATTCATACCCTGAGTGGCACAAAATTCTATTAGAAAAAAGATGGCCCCCAAACCCTTTCATCTTTAATATTGTCTAGTCTCCAGGTAAAACAATGTCTGCCCTACTGTCTGATCATTACTCTTATCTTCCTTCCCTAAAACCCCTAGATTAACTTTGTTCATTTCTTATGAAACAAAATCTTACATGAGTGTTCTTTATGATGTAAGGAACTGTATCTTTTCTTATTCTATTTCACCTTTGTACAATTCTTCCATCACATAGGTAACAGTGTAAAATGACACTTTTCATTTATAAGTTTCATTTTATAATTCTTTCAAAAAATACAGTGAAGATGAGCTGCTCAGAAATACCTGTGATCCATGATACTCTGACCGCATTTTCCACTAATTTTGTATGGCTACCCTTTGACCCAAACTCTAGAACAAATGTTAGCCAAAATTACTTACTAAAGTTAGCTAGACATTTTTATCTTTCCAATGTTTTCATCAATATCAAATTTGTGCGTATGTGTGCATGTGTGATTATTTTGTGTTCTTTAGAAGGGTTTCAATGTGTCAATGTGTCATCTGGCTAATCTTTAATTTTTGACAAGTATATTTAAAGAATTATAAAAATAGGTCATTTTTTCACTTGGCCAATTTACCTGCAGTAAGTCATAAACCATGCATGTTTTATCATTCACACACACACACACACACACACACACACACACGTACATTCCTGAATCAAATAGAAATTTTATTCTTGGTATTTGAAGGGAAGTTCTGTATTATTACAGTTATTATTCACAGTTTATGAGTCATTACCTATGTATATTGCCAATTTTTGTGGTGATAGGACTGGAAACCAGGGCATTGTCCATGCTAGCCTAGCATTCTGCCTTTGAGTGATATTTGCAGTCTCTGTTACCTACATTTTGAAAGATATCACCAATTGATATAGGATATCAGGTTGGCATCTTTATCACTCCATGGTAATGATATCAATCTATTGTGTTCACACTCTACTTCATCGGGACTGAAAAAGCATCTGTCAAAATTATCTTTGCTCTTTTAAATCTAATAGTTTTTGCATAGAATATTCTGATGATATTACCTGCCTTCCTGAATTGCCCCCTAAATCCACCTATGTCCCCACCCACCCAAATCTACATATCTTCCCTCATCAGAAAAGAAAGAGGAATTTAAAGGGAAATAAAACTTAAATAAGATAAACTAAAACCAAACAAACCTCAATAGAACAAAACTAATACATGACCAGAAAAACAAAAAGCCAAGCAAAAAACCATAAAAAATACAAATAGACACAAGGTCACACATAGTGGCAAGCCCATAAATCCCTTAAGAACACAAAATCCTAAACCATAGCGCTTAAGCAGATATATGTATGGTAAGAAAAAAATTGTCTAGACAAAGCATCATAACAAACAACAAACAAAACCTTTTAAAATTACTACTGAGTTCATTTTGTGTTGGTCATCAACTGCTAGGCATGAGACCTGGCCTTAAGAATTGTTTGCGTTTCCAGTGATACTACATTGGAGAAAACTAATTGTTCATTTGTTTGTGGTAAATAATTGGATATATTTTCTGTGTTAAGATTATGATCTTGTGCCCATTTCCACTATCAGCATTAGGACCTAATCCGCCCAAGACCTGTGCCGTGTCTGCACATACAGTCAGTTTTTGTGAGTTCCTGTGCTCCTTATTCCTGCTGTGTTTAGGTTTTGGTCCTTTGGTGTCATCCATTCCCTCTGACTCTTAGAATCTTTCTCTCTCTTCTTCTTAGGCTTTTCTAAGCCACAATGGGAGGAAATTTATAGAGACATCTATTTAAAACTAAGTGTTCCAAGGTCTCTCACTCTCTGCACATTGTCTGGTGTCAATCTCAGTATTCATTCTCATCGCTATAAGAAGAATCTCAGACTATGGCAGAGTAAAGCACTAATCTATGAGTGTAGCAAGAAAGTCATTTGAGTCACTTTGTTGCTATGTTCCTTTAGCATAACAGTAGTATTTAGTCTGTACCTAGGTCCCTGGCCTATTTAGTGTAAGTTTCTTAGGCACCCAAATAGTGTTGGAGATGGGTTCCATCTCAAAAAATGGACCTTAAATCCAATGAGATATTGATTGGTTATTCTTACACACTCCATGACATTATTTAATGACTGTATCTTACATGTTGTTCATAATTATAAAACAAAAGGTTTATAACTTTGTTGGTGTTTAGGTTTTTTCTTTGGTGATAAGCAAAGTACTTTCCAGTGTCGTGAGTGCTAGCCAGTCAATAGGCCTAAAAGCTCCACGGAAGCACCTACCAGTTAGGCTTTTCCTTCTTCAATAAGTTGGGTTGGAGGAAACCCTTACCATCTGTTTGCAGAGAAGTAAGCAATAGCATTGGCAAAGATGTGAGTTGTTTGGCGTTTCACACAGGGTCCCATTGGCCAACAACTCAATTCAGTGTAACACATTTCCAAAAATGAAGTCACAATTTGGTGGCTAGAGATGTTCAGACAGGACTTTATCTCCCTTGTTTTCCAAGTAATCATACTCTGACCAATTCTATTCTTTAACAAGATTATGTGTTTATGTATGCTCATTGCTATTGTTCTACGGTTCCATGCAGCATGTGAATTCTGAATGGTCACAGTTATCAGTCTCTCTGTCCTCATCTTATTAATAGAGACAATGATTGACAGGTTTGAAAGTTTTAAATGCTAATATTATCTGCATATTACTATATTATTGCTACATTTTGCTGTAAAATAAAAGAATAGTCAATCATGGGAAATTTGCAATTATGAATTAATTATTAAAAGTACTAACCCTGAGATAAATATAATTTTACTCATTTTTTTATTTAATAAAGCTTTTACTAATATTTTTGCTATAAAACTGAAAAATATGAAGAATAGTTCTATATTTTATTACTTTCTTTATAATCATAGATTATGTACCATACCAATTTTAAATAACCCATAATGATGAAAATTAGAAGCTTTTAATCCTATGAAGTGCTTTCAATAGCAAAAATCCATGTTCTCTTAATGTCTGCATAATGCTTGACCATGACCTTCTGGCCTTCATTGTCTCCAATGAAAAGTCAGGTGTAATTCTGATAGGTCTTCCTTTATATATTACTTGGCCTTTTTCCTTTGCAGCTCTTAATGTTCGTTACTCTGTATGTTTAGTGTTTTGATCATTATGTGGCAAGGGGACATTTTTTTGGGTTCAGCCATAAATAGCATCACATAATTGCTTTAGGAATCTTACTGGCATATATATTTAAAATGAGACTTAATTTATCTCAGTATTGGCCTGTTGCATTCTGTGTTCTGTGCTCAAAGCATTCACATAGGAATTAGGAGTCTTTCTTCATGCTATGCCAAGTTTTCTGGTGGACTTTTACTTTTTATTTCAAAATGTCAATCCCATTCCATCTGCCTTTGTAGTAACTCATGTTACCTGGGGACAGAAAGCATACTGAGCAGCTTCCGCCTGAGTCAGGCCATGGGTCTTTCACAATCTGCTCTGCAGGATGGTCTGTGTGAAGTTTGCTGCTATCTCTTCCCTGAGAGTTAGCTCTAAAGCCATCTCTTGACTCCTGAGCTCAGTTCTCTCAAGAAAGCAGGGAATCTGCCACTCTCTCATACTGAGGGGCTGCTTTGTTCAAGCTTAAGTCCTTCTGAGTTCTTATTTATTTTTCAGTGTGAATGTTTTGCAGTCTTCTGTGATGCTTAGGATTTTAGAAGCTCAAAGGAGGGTATAAACCAAACATCCTTTATTTTAAATTTTGTTTCCATGTTTTTTTTTTTTATTTTGTAACAATGCTCAATTAAAAGGATTACTTCATATTTACAGATTGTTGTAACATTATTATAAAAAAAATACACCTGAGAAGGAAAAGGAGTTTCTTATTTCTTTTTGAAAAACAAAAACAATTTCCCATAGCTTTTCTTGCCTCAAAGTCTCATTAGTCCATTCTCAGACTCTTCTCAGTGATGCCTTCACTGCGTTCCTAGTTAGAGTTCAGTTGATTATTTAATGTTTATCCTTCAGAGACTTATTTATTTTATAACTCAAAGTGATCATATATCTTAATTTTGTGAATCAATAGTGTTTGTATTTTAATTCATTTATAAATTGGTACATATATCGCCATGTACATTATAACACTTTTCTGTAGAAGGCAAGTTGGGGGTCTGAAATATGTAAAAATGAGACTTTTAGTCTGTACATAATTTTTAAAATATAAGTTTTCTTTTATGAGAAAGTGATATTTGATGAAGGGTCAAGAGAAAATAAGAATTGGACATAGGCATACATGAAAGAAATAAATCTAGGAAGAGAAAATAGAATAGACAAAGTCAATTAGAAGGATCAGGATTGATGGTCCCAGAAAGAGAAAGAATATAGTGTAATTAATTAGAACATAGAAGACAAAACCAATGGTTGTTGGTACATGGTGGTTTGGAATTGCATAAGGAAGTCATGAAATGGCTATGATTGAAAATAGCTGTGACAGGAAAGGATATGTTGTTTTAATGTGTACAATAAGACAGAATATAAGTAGAACAGGATGAAATTTTCATGTCTGTTCTGAAATATATATATATATATAATTGATTTTTTTATTGAGATCTATATGTTTCTCTGCTCCCCTTCCTGCCTCTCCCCTCCCCCTTTTCAACTAAGCAACCCTTTCTCACTATGATGATATTTTAATGTTTTTAGAATATCTGGAAATGTCTACTAAAACAGCTTTTCAAAATGTTAAATCTCTTTGTGAAAGCATTTGTCTACACAGCTCTAATTTTATTCAATATTATGTAAAAACTTTACTCTCTGTTTATATATTTGATAAACTATAAACAAAATTAAAGACTTGCATATCCAGTTGTTACTACTGTCCTATACACTATTTGCAAATTTGAATATAAAGGATATTGTAATATATAAACTTCTATAAATAGGACTGATAATTATGAGGTATAATATTTTTGTCAAATTATAAAATACCCATAAACAGCAACAAATATGTTATAATCATTATTTTTAGTAACATATATGAAATGAAATTGCTATATCCAAAAGAGAAAGCATAGTGTGTATTAATATATTAATTACAATCTTCCAACCATGAAAGAAGTCTGCTTTTCTTTTATGAATTTGATTGATATAAAGTTTTATACTTAAGTCTTGAATTAACAGTGGTCTTTGATAAAATCATGATTTCACTCAGATATTTATATTTAAAATATTTCCTATGACCATCCACTAGAACACGAGTACCCTTTCAGGGGCTATGTCCCTGTGGAAATCAGCTAGTTGTGGAACTTCTTTTGGACATACTCACAACCTTTGTCAGTCCATGTGTGCAATAGCCCTGCCAAGTCTAGGAAATACTGCTTTATTTCAAATGACTACTACTGACGCTATTTTTCTCCCTACCTCATCAGTGATGATGCCTGCACTTTGGGGTAGAGGTGGTGGGATATAGACATCCCATTTAGACATGAATTCTCTACAGTGTCATTGCATTTGCATGTTAACCTGGTCTCTGTCAATAATTTGCATTCAAAATATAAATATATTGTTTCCAGTTTGGAATGATGTTCTTTTTGTTTTCATCTTACTCAGTCTGATCACTTAATATTACTAGTTGATATGTAAGGAAGCTCTGTGATTTCTTTCAATTTCTCTTTGTGTGTATATCACCTAGTATATGTATATTTGTGTATATATGTATATATGAAAATTATATTGGGGAGTCAGAGATATTTTCACACTATATTTATCAAATAAGAACTGGAACTAAAAACTTCCGTGGTTGCTTCGGACCCTAGGGCTCAGTAGAAGCTTCCAGAAGAAGACTGGTGTCTGGGAAGTAAATTCTGATTGCTCAGGGTGAGAAACTGGGGGTGAGAATGGGTATTAAAAAAATTCCTAAGGACACCCACACAAAAGCCAGATGCACTGGAATTGGAAATGCATTTTCAAAGTTGGGAAATAAAGTAGAATATCAAAGCAGATAATTACATGAGTATTTTTTATATTTGTTAAATATATTTAATTAATAGTCATATTCAATAATTATATTCAGTTCTTATTCATAGAATATATTCATTTAACATTCATATTCAGAATACATTAAAGCTATATTCATGTGCAATGAATATATATTAATTCTACCAGTATATTTCATCATTTCTGTTCCTCTGGGGAACCCTGACTACTAGTAGTAGGCTTCCATATTGCTTTTCTGTTTTTTTTAATTTATTTATTTCTTTATTAAAGATTTCTGCCTCCTCCCCGCCACCGCCTCCCATTTCCCTCCCCCTCCCCCAATCAAGTCTCCCTCCCTCGTCAGCCCTAAGAGCAATCAGGGTTCCCTGCCCTGTGGGAAGTCCAAGGACCACCCATCTCCATCCAGGTCTAGTAAGGTGAGCGTCCAAACTGCCTAGGCTCCCACAAAGCCAGTACGTGCTGTAGGATCAAAAACCCATTGCCATTGTTCTTGAGTTGTCGGTAGTCCTCATTGTCCGCTATGTTCACCGAGTCCACTTTTATCCCATGCATAATTACATGAGTATTAAACTACATTAAATTCTTTTAGCAGTTACAATTATCGCTGTCTGTGTAAAATTCACAAAAAAGAAAGATCAGGTTGGTATAAAAATTGAAAAATGGCACAAGTGTAAAAAAACTGAAAATTCTTGTAATTTGAAGATGTTTAGAATATGTATTTAGACCGTGATAATTAGGACACAAGTTTAAATCCCCAGGAAACCATTTAAAGATGAGACAAGCACATAACACTTAAATATCATGACATTAAATAAAAATGTGAGAAAAAAAAGAAAGGAGAGTCAATACACTCATTAAGCATTAGGTGGATACTATTTTTATTTTACTTTAAAAATATTCAACTGAAAAGCTATTGTGGGAAAGACTTGCAATTCAAAGCTTGCTCCTCCAAAGACTGTTGCCCATGGGATAAAGCAAGATTGAGCTACATAATAAGAAAGTCGCTCAAAACAAAGCAAAGATCTCCTCTTAGAAAAGAAAATTACTGTGAAATATTTAGTAAAAAAAAATACTGTGAAATATTTAGTAAAAAGAAAGCTGGTTTATGAATCTAAAATAGACAAATGAAAGGTTAAGGACAGGAAAGTTAACTACTTGAACAAGAACTTCATTTTCGGATATCATATATACTTTGTCAAACAACTCAAATCTAGATAAACTAAGAAATGATAAAATATTATATAATTGTAACAGAAATTTTATTCAGTTAAGGCAAGTGCATCAACTATGTCAGCAAAATGGAGTTAACATAATTTGCTTACCAAAGAGCCATCAATTAGAAAATTGCAATTATTTTAAGAGAATGAACTCTATGCTGTTAAATCTGCAGATCAGTGTTTTTCAATATTCCTAATGCTGTGTCTGTTTAATAAATTCTTCATGTTCTGGTGAACCATGGAATTAATTTGCTGTTAGAATAACTATAATTTAACTGTAGTTAAGAATCATAACATAAATATTTTATTTGCCAGATATCTGAAAACTGACTCTTTTGAATTAGTTGATCAACCCCCAAAAGGGGTTGTGAGACTCAGATTGAGAATCCCTGCTAAAGATACGTTCAGTAACAAAAATTAATGAGAAAAAAGATGCCATGAAATTGAAAAATATTGAGGGAGGAAAGAAAATGGACATAAGATACAGTTATATAGAATCTTAAATAAAGGAAAGAAGAGACAAGTTAGTTCAACTTTTTAAAAATACTTTTTTTTTTGCCATAATGAAATAGCAAGAAAGCAGAATCTATCATGGTCTTGATACTTAGAAAAGTATAATTTCAGTCAAAAGCAGAAATTGCCTAGATTTTCATGACATTTTAAGCAACTTCTTTCACTCTGATCACCCAGTGCCTCAGCTGTCCCTTTGGTTTTATTCTTTAATGGATTGTGTGAGCAGGAGTGTGGGAGGGGAGTGAACAAGAGTAGATAGGATGCCATTTGACTGATGCATCAAATTTCCCTGTCTCTGTCTCTCTCCCCTTTCCTCTCATCTTCTCCCATCATTCCTTTCTCCCTTTTATCACTATTAGTCACTATTAGTGTATCTTATATGCTTATTCATATTTGAAAAGTCTCTTGAGAAAATTCTTGTAAACTTCGAGGAAAGAGGAAGAAGCAATGAAACCAAAGAGAGTTCACTTGGCTATTGGAAGGTTGAGAGTGTCGCTGAATTTCCAGGAGTCTGTGCACATGACCCAGTTGCTAGTGTCTTTTTTTTTTTTTTTTTTTTTTTTTTTTTGGGTTTTTCGAGACAGGGTTTCTCTGTGGTTTTGGAGCCTGTCCTGGAACTAGCTCTTGTAGACCAGGCTGGTCTCGAACTCACAGAGATCCGCCTGCCTCTGCCTCCCGAGTGCTGGGATTAAAGGCGTGCGCCACCACCGCCCGGCAGTTGCTAGTGTCTTAACTACTGGAATTGTCTGGTATCAATCCATTGCTTCTATAGAAAAAGCCTATCCTGTTTTGGTCACCGGACCTTTTGGTTTATTCTCTGCTGTTGGCATTATCAATAGTGAAAGAAAGTGCAGAGTGGCTGACCTCTTCCAGCCTTCTATTTCAAGGATGTCTTGCTAGAAATACTATCTAAAATAAGAGGGCATGAGAATCTAAAAATTGCACTTTTAATGTGTAAGAGCTTGCCACATTGAGAGTTACTAGAAAAAAAATATGAGACTAACAGAAAAGAGATCAGTGTAAATCTAATTGACTGTTTGTCACTATAATTGTCATCTATGCAGGCCATATTCAGAAGCATAATCAGTAAAATATCATTCTTTTAGCATAAAATTAATGGTGAGTTAAATATGTTGATTCATTTTCATTTTATAAATGATTTTTACTCTATCTTTCTTTAGACATCTCTATCAAACTAATTAATTGGTATGAGCAAGGAATTAGATAACTATAAAATTTTTATATATAATATTCCTATGTATAACATATGCAAGTATGGATAGGAGAAAAGGGATTTGGTTAGAATTATACTTATATATGATTTTATGTAATAACACAAATTAATTTTATAACTGAGAAAAATCAATTAAAAGATAATTATGTACTTAAAAACTGATGTCATTTTATCTACTAATTTACAGAAAGTTTATTATAAATATTTATTCTGATTTGTTGTATCCTATAAGTTTTGAAAAAATATAGTATTAGTTGTATGAATATTCATTTTAACAAAATGATTTTAATATCATTAGGGATCCATTTTAGATTCAATAAATTCAAAAGTGTAATCTTATTTTATGAAAAATATTGAATTTTTATTACTGTGTTATATGAAAAGTTATATGTATATTATAATCCATTCCTAATGTCATTATTGCTAATGTATGATTATTGCATTTGTAATTATATATACCCAAAATATCATGATGAAATTTTTCTAGTAATATTTAGCTAATACTTGATTTGATTTGAGAAAAGATCAAATATTTACTACACATTTTAAAGTAATTTTTAGTAGGCTATCTTTTGATAAATTTCTCTATCTAAGTACACTGTTTAATACCTTTCCAATTTTTGTTATGATAACATCTTCAATCATGTACAACACTGCACATTTAGGAATTGTCACATGTACTTGGATAGTTCTTTTGAGATCATGATAGCTATAAGATAAATTTGTTTGGGGATTATAATAAATTCATGCAAGGTGATCATTCAAAGTGTGATCAGTTTTTAACAAATTTTCTGATGTGAAGCTCTTTTGACTGCATGGAATTTTAAGTATCTCAATCTTGGCTCCTCTTAGGTTCATTCCAGTCATGCTCATTGTCAAGGCACCAGGCTATTGGTGAATCTCAGCATCATTTGTTGTCAGAGTTCCTGCAGATTCTGCCACCTGTTTGAGGGTGATCTCCTTTCCCTGTGTTTGCCATGTTTTAACTTTCCATCTGTTAGCTTAGTGTTTTCTGGAGGCACTGTAACTTCTCTTGTAGAACTTTTGCTTTTTGTCTACAGATCTCTTCCATCCTCTGGGATCAGTGTTTTGTATTTACATATTGAATCAGCCTTGAGTTCTGTGTATACAGTGTTGTACTTCCTAAAACTTGGATATGAGAACAGTGCCCTTGTTTTCCAATAACGTGTCTACAACCTAACATGCGACTATAAGTTAGAAGCATCATAGCATGTTTCTTAGCCTCATTTTTTGCCCTTTTGTCAAAAGTTGCTAGTTATAGTGTATACTGAATACATAAGATGTGACCTTTAAAATAGAATGTGGTTAGAACTTTGCATTATTATTGCTCACTAAAGTCTTTCAGCTCAGCTTATCTATTTTGAATGAGATCATCCTTGCATGTCCTTTCTAATCTTATAGAATCTGGAAGATACTTGAAAAATATTTCCTCTACAACAACTTGTAATTCAAAACTTCATTCATATTAAATTCTATTTTAAAAACATTCATAATAATACTGACCATTTGCTCTTTTGTTAACCTTTAGTAATAGTTCATGTCATACCCAACAACTTTTGAATTGGAAATATGCCTCCATGAGACCGAACTAGGTCTTCTGGATGTGGAAGACAGTTTTGAAACTTGGACTATCTGAGAGGACCCTGGCAGGAGGACCGGGATCTAACCGTGGTTCATGAGCTAGGATTGTGGAACCCACTACCTATTATGCACGGGGGAGGTGCTTGGTCTTGCACCCAGTTAATATGCCAGACTTTGTTGACTTGTTATTAGAGCTCTTACCCTTTGGAAGGGGTGGATATTTGGTGGGCTATAGGAGAGGTGATGTGGAGGAGGGGTGGGAATTAAAACTGTGATTAGGATATAAAATGAAATTAAAAAATAAATAAATTATAAAACACATCACATTCAAACCACGAATCTGCTTTATGAACTAATATAAAATATGTAAGTAAGGAAATTGTTAAACTGCATTATGTCATTTGCTATTAGCACTTGTTTCTTCTTACATATATTGGTAAAAATGGTCAGATCACCTCCAACAAGGCTTCCTCTGAAAATACTTCTTCAAATTCGCTGATCGGAAGGGAAGGCCTGCTATCCTTCTCCAGTTCAGTGGGGGAAAATGCATATCTCAACACTTAAGGGATGATGGTAAGATATTGCATAGTTTTTTTAATTCATTCATTCCTTAACCATTAAACAATGCCAGAAACCACATCAGGAAATGGTTGCTCTATATCATAAAAGTTTGAGAATATGTTCTTCCTAAACTTCCACTCATCTGGCAATCTTGTGTGTGTGTGTGCTATCATTCTTTCAACAGCACCATACGCTATTAGAAGTGTTAGTGGAGACCACACTATGTCTATGAATTACATTCTTTTCTTTTCTAAATAGCTCAGTTAGTATAAATACACACACACAAACACACACATAACACTATAATAATGTAATGAGTGCCATTGTATAAGAGGAAACACAAACAATTAAATATGTATTTTAGCTGTGGCCTTATTGTCTGTTTTAATACTTTGCTCAGTGTTCTTATTATAATGCAGCCTAAGTTCACCTGAGGAACTTTATGATATTCTGTATAGTTTCTGATGCTACAAGAAATGTAAAATTCAAATATGTTGCATTGTAGTATAAACAGCCATGCTCACATACAATGGAGCATTTTAAATTAGTGGCAGTATATTTGCGATGAAATATGATTCTGCCAAGTCACAGTTTACTCATCTTTCCTGGCATCCTATGCCAGCTTGCAGTGTGCTGACAGGTCACCATGGCTTGAATCCTCTTGGTCTATTCTTTGAGAATATCAGTAAACTGTCACTATTATCATGGGACACTTGGATCAAGTTCAAAGATGGAAATCAATGTTTTTGGAAAGAAATGGCCATCTGGAGAGTGATATTTGGCACTTTTCCCACGGATCCTTGTGGCGCATGTGCCTCTTTGATTCAGTGAGTGTCCTGTCAACAGCAAAAGAGATAACAGAGGTAATAAATGATAAATGAGATCATGCTAGCAAAACGCTTCTGCGTGACACAATGTGATAAATATGGATAAGGATAAAAGTTACTTTGTGGAAAAATATTGAGCTTATTCTTAAGATTCTCATGACTAAAGGAGCTGCTCTTTTGCAGTACTTGGAAAAGTCTGCCAATCTTCAAAAGGCATCAGTTAACCAACCAAGAAAACAAACTCCTCTGGAACTGAACAAGATCATCCAGGGTCTGTAGATGAATATCATCAGTTCATTCTCAAGGGGTACTTTTCTGCATTCAGAAATTGTGAAACAATTTCACAAGATCCATACGTTTTCATCCATCACTGACAAGTATAATTCTCAGACAGTCTAAGACGATAAACTGTATTCTTTTGAAATTTGAAATGTTTTGATTACATACAAATGAGATACATACATATGGAGAGAGAGAGGGAGAGAGAGAGAGAGAGAGAGAGAGAGAGAGAGAGAGAGAGAGAGAGAGAGACTGAGAGTAGGAGCTCTGTTCTATAGTACCAAAAAAAAAAAAAAAAAAAAAAAATTAGAGCATTCTCCCATAGGATTCTCCAGTTTCTTCCACAGACATTTTCCAACTTTGATTTCTGTTGCTGTGAATAAACACTCACCCAAACCTCCATGGGAACAAAAGAGTTTATTTTGTTTAAAGGATATAGTCTATCATTCAAGGGAAGCCTCCTCAAAAACTCAAGAAAAACTTAAGGAAGAGACTCAGAGGAAAGCTCTGGATCAGAGAGTAACCCTGCCTGCTGGCATTCTTTCCCAGTTCCTTCTGAGCTATCATTCTTATACAACACAGGTCTACCTGTCCATGGGTGGCAAGACCACAGTAGAGCAGGCTTTCCTCCATTATTTAGAAATAAAAAACATAGCCCCTATTTGTACACATGAGGCAGTCTAGTTAGTCATTTCCTGAACTGAATTCACTTCTTCACAGGTATATCATCAACTTGGCAACCAAAAATCACCAGGACAACTCACAGCAAGCTTTTCATTCCCTTCTTTTCCTTTCCCTTCCCTTCCCTTCCCTTCCCTTCCCTTCCCTTCCCTTCCCTTCCCTTCCCTCCCTTTTCTTTCTTTTCCCTCCCCTACCTTCCACTCCCCTCCCTCCCTGCTCTTGCTCTCTTCTCCTTCTTCCTTTGAGATAGGTCCTCTCTATGTACCTGGCCTGAAATTTGACACTTAGACCAAACTGGCCTTGAAAACTCAGAGATCTTTAGTCTTCTTTCTCTCAAATGCTGGGGTAAAAGTTCACACCACCACACTGGGATTCACAACAATTTTTCAGTGTGAAGGTCGCATTAGGATCTTAAAATATGCATATTTTGACAGTTCTTGTTATTGAATGAGTTCATAGGCAGTCTGATAGGCCCATAGCTGATAAAGGGTTTAAGAAAAGAGTAGTAAGCTGGGCGGTGGTGGTGCATGCCTTTAATCCCAGCACTAGGGAGTCAGAGGCAGGCGGATCTATGTGAGTTCGAGGCCAGCCTGGTCTACAAGAGCTAGTTCCAGGACAGGAACCAAAAGCTACGGAGAAACCCTGTCTCAAAAAATCCAAAAAAAAAAAAAAAAAAAAAAAAAACGAAAAGAAAAAAAGAAAAAAAAAGAGTAGTAACACACATCTGGAATACATTAAAATTTGTGTTGGATATTTGATAAAATGTAATCTATAAGCTACACCAGTAACAAAGAATAAGTGTATCAAAATACAATATTAAGTTTTTATATTGTATTATTTTGGTTAATCTAAAAAATGGAAAACAAAATAATATAAAACTTGCATGATTTTCTTAGAAAAATCTTTATATTACACACTACATATATGTATATCTTATCAAACTATCTTTTGACCTGTTGAAGAAGTATGATATCTCTGATGCCCTTAGACTGTCCTGTTGATCTATATTTCTAATAGTGTATTTCTTCAAATGATGAAATATTGACATAGCTTAAAAACAAAAATCTAATGAGATATTGTTAAACTATGTCAAGGTGAATGGTTTATGATATTCAGCTCTCACTTAACTATTAATGAATGTCAATACAAAATAAACAGTCACATATTTATAAACTTGTCCTAGTAATGATACTACATCCTCATTCATACCTTAAGTTAGGGCAAATAATTGTTTGAGTTTCTGACAGCCTATTATTTACCTAGGATTGTTATTTTTAAGTATAATGATATGTTTTGCTTATCATTCAGTGAAGATCTCTTATTTCTGAGACAGTTATAAGGATTATTCAAAATAACCTTATATACTAGCTTTAATCATTGTTCTAGGAACTAGAGAAAGACCACTTAAATTACGTAGTCTTTTGAAACTCTCAGCAGGAACAGCAACAAAGCTTGATTTCTCCAAATATCAGATCAAATCAAATTTTTCTTCTGATGTCTTGCAAGAGTCTGCTCATTTTCTTCCTGTGCATAGTGACACAAATAAAGACTACTTGCTTATTGAGTTTTGACTCAGAACATCATGACATATAATCATTATTGAGTTGCAAGGAACTTTAACTTGAGAACCTAACTCTTCACTCAATAGATTTGAATGTTTATTCAAATGAAGACACTGAATGATCTCTTTCTTGGTGACTTGCAGTATCCAGTAGCCATTTAATAGCTAATTTTGATCGTCAATGAAATCACTGTGAAAGTACCTCCAAGAAGTATAAACTGTAGGGAGAACACAGTCTTTGAAAATGGACAACATCTTTATGTGGTGAACCAGATATAAAGATGTCTGAGTAAAAAGAAGTCTAGTGAAAAAGAAAAAAAAATGAAAAATGGTGTTTGCCTGTTTTTTTTTCTTACTCGCAGATGTCTATTCCATTGATTTTGCTGCCATCTTCCTTTGTCATTGTGCATACGCATGGACAGGAAACCAGCTTCTCTCTAGCACTTCATGGTCACATTAGTTTGTTGAGGCATCTAGCCTCTTAAACTTATCATCTACCAAATTCTCATCTTCTACAGCACTCAGAGAGCAACTTTTAGACTACCTATCCCAAGTAATCAATTGCTTTACATAATGAATTCTATCAGTTGTGTTTCTTTAAAGAACCCTGACTAATGCAACCTCTTTCTTTTAGATATGCATTACAATATTTTTATATCACAGTAAAAGTAGCAAATAACTTCACAGAAATTTCAGCTCCTGTCTTAAGCAGCCTCATGTATGTAAGTCATGATGAACTTACACAATGGATACTGTCTTTTGTTGGATTCTAAGGGATCAACTTTTATTTTAGTAACTGTCTCTGCCAATGTTTTTTTTTCTTTTGCCATTAGGGCTTATTTATTCTTACACTATATTACTCAGTATTTTATACCTTGACATCAAATGTTTATGATCTCTTGTGTTTATTTGAGAAAATATTTAGGAAATTATACATCTGGTCTTTAGGAATTCTTGTTCATTCACCATTGAAATCCTTCCAATGCCACTTTCTAAATGTATATCTATCAATAAGACAAATAGCTATGTTTTAATCTTTCGGTTACCTTGCAACATCTGAGAAATTAATTAAATTCCCCTTTAGCAACAAAATTTTTGCAAATTTTGAGAAAAAAATAAAAGTACTAACAATTGTTTCTTGTGATATTCAAAATAAAACAACATTGACTGGAAAATATTATCCATATGTAATAAAATAGCAGTAGAAAAACAATCTAGATGCTACACAACAAGAAGACTAATATTTAAATTTTTGATCACAAATCATGATGAAGAGGTAAAAATATACACTAATAATTAATAACAAATCAGATAATATTTTTCTCATATAAAATACCCTTCCCTACTAATCCAACAGTGTGTGTGTGTTTCTCAACAGTAGCAATTTGTATTTCCATAAAATTCTTATATGTTTGGTCTTCCACTTAAATGTGATCAACTAATTAGTAACTACAATCTCAGTGAAAACCATCTTTCAATCTCCTAGTACCTAACGGTTGCCTTAGCTCCATTACTAGCAGTGAGATTCAGTTTCAGTGCCAATTTTGCATCTCCATGCATGAATTTGGTATAGTCTGGGCTTGCACAGGTATTGTCCAGGCTGTCTTATTCATATGAGTAGCTTCTGTTCTGTCTCCAGAAAACACTGCATCCTTGCAGTAGTCCTATACTGTTTCTGTCCCTCGCTGTACAATTATTCCTGTACCTTTGAAGGAAGGGATCTTTTATATGTTTCATTTATGGTTGAGCATTCTGCAGTGTCTTATTCAATATAGCCAGACAAACTGTTAGTCATTATGTCGATCACTATTTACTTCAAATAGAATCCTTCCAGATGAGGGCTATGAGATGTATTGATTTTAGATATAAATGACACATTATTAAGGGTCAGATTGATGCTGTTTCTATTTAGCAAAATATAGACGTAGACCCATGACCTATCTAGCCACAGATTCTCAGCTAGAAAATAGTGTCAGGTATTGGCTTCATCTTGTGGAACAGGACTTATATCTAATTATAAAGTGGTTGTTTAAGCCATTACTTGCATCAGAGGTCATATCCTACCGAGCTAGGCATTATTAGAGTTCAAATGGTACACATCTGAGGTATAATAGCTGAATTTTACTCTCCTCCAGCAGTCTTCATAGGACCTCACAGAATGTTAAAAGATAGCTTGTAGGAATGCAGTATTGAGGTCAGACCAAGGATGATTTCTCTATGCTCTATGACTGAAGTATGTGATATCAGTACGATCTGAGGGTCAAATTCTGTGGATTACCAAGAGTAATCACAATTGCCTGGAATTGTGGTGGTCTACAAGAACTCACTGGCAGATTGCTCCTAAAGTAGTAACTCATGTCTTGTACTGGGCTTTTTATTTGTTAGTCTTGTGTCTAGTAGGAGTCTTGTTATCCTGAATTGGGGTGATGACTCTCTCTCTCTCCCTTTTTTTTTCTCCTCCCCCCAGGTGTGTGTGTGTGCAGTAGGTTAGTATATTTCCATGTGACTTTTGTGAAATCATTGCTGTTATTTTTTCTTCAGCACACTCATTCCTCTATAGACTCTTTTTTTTCTTCTTTTATTTATTTTTTATTCTTTTTTAATTAAAATTTCCACCTGCTCCCCGTTTCCCATTTCCCTCCCCTCCTCCCAAATATTGCCCCCTCCCCCCACTCCCCTCTCCCTATCCCCACTCCTCTTCTCCTCCCCCCACACCATTCCCCCTCCCTCTCGATACTGAAGAGCAGTCCAAATTCTCTGCCCTGCGGGAAGACGAAGGTCTTCTATCTACTTCCAGGAAGGTGAGCTTCTAAACAGGCTAAGCTCCCACAAAGCCAGTTCATGTATTAGGATTGAAATCTAGTGCCATTGTCCTTGGCTTCTCATCAGTCTTCATTGACCGCCATGCTCAGAGAGTCCGGAATCAACCCATGCTTATTCAGTCCCAGACCAGCTGGCCTTGGTGGGCTCCTAATAAATCAGTTCCACTGTCACAGTGGGTGGGTGCATCCCTCGTGGTCCTGATTTTTTGCTCTTGTTCTCCCTCCTTCTGCTCCTCATTTGGACCTCTATAGACTCTTAACCCCAATCCCTTCATTTTCAAGGTTGTTTTTGCCACTGATAGTAGTGCATACTATCTACTCTCTCTTGGATACCCTTTCCCATAGATCATTAACAATATCTTGACTCTATAGATATGCTAAATGGTTGTCCTTTTAATATTCTGAAAGAGAAAATGTAGAATAATTCTGCTTTCAACATGATATATCCTTCTAAAACTAAGAACTTAATGATATAGAACAATATAAAATGTTTAGTTGCATTTTTGTTATAGTACAGAAAGTTAATTAGATTTAACAAAATTGTATCAGATAGTAACACAATTGAAATGTCAATTCTATGGGAATTGCATACATTTAATGTACCACATCTGCATGACACAGATAAATTTAAGAAAACTATATTATTACAACTTTCCTGTGATTCATCTAAATGAGTGTATTAGCTAAACAGCTCTTGAAAAGTAGGGCAGCATATTATAATCTCTAAAATGAATGTTGCATTTTACTTTAAAGGCAGAGATAAAGTTCAGTTATTAAAACAAAATGCAATGTTGAAAAATACATTCTACAACAGTTATAAAATAGATAGAACATAGGTACAATGACAAATAAAAAGAGAAGGATAATGAAATGTAAGCTGTGATTCAAATCATACCAATAACATATTTCAAGGCAGATGGACTGGACATTACAACCAGAAACAGGTGTTAATGGAATAGATAAACATAAAACACTATTCTGTCTACAAAAATTTCATTTAAAATACAATGACATAAATTATTTGGAAACAAAAGCAATGAAACTAATACAAGTACATAGTAAATAAGAGCTATTGTGGCTATATTAATGTTAGACAAAGAAGATTTAAAAAAGGATGATTAGATGTGAGATTTGGAACTTTATAACACTTAGCATATGAATGATTTGTGAAGTTACTATGTATATGAATATGTATACCTAAAGGAACCTTAAAATACAGGAAGAAAATATGTATACTTTAAAAGGAGAAATAGACAATTTCACAACTGCAATGGAAAATTTTAGCATCTCAAAAAAACAGCTGGATGTTTATATAAAAAAATTAGGCCATGATAGATGGGAACGTTCTCTCTCTCTCTCTCTCTCTCTCTCTCTCTCTCTCTCTCTCTCTCTCTCTCATTTTAGCTGTACTTTCTAGAACATTTACACAAGTACAGCAGTATGGACATGACTTTGTGATGGTCATAAAATGTTCAACATAATCAATCCAATGACTAGAACCTGACAAAAGTTTAAATGTTTTCTAAAATGTGTAAATCTTATGAAATTTTACGTCATGAAAGAGTTTTGACAGAGATCATGAGTGTTGGACTTTGAACTTTCTCCAGACAAAGGTAGCACTGATATGCTATTTCCAGTATTTAGGACTGATCTTTGAGGTATGTGAAGTATATCAATAAGGATGGTATAAATGTTTCAGTAAAAATAAATAATAAAAACAGCTGGTTGTAATTGTAAACTGAAGAAAACATAATTACAATAAATGCTATCTTTTAAAAAACACTTACCTGTAACTTTTCCACAGATAAAATATGAAATGAAATTTAGGAATATTGTAGTCGGGGTAATTATTAAAGCACAATAAATCTGTTTATATGTCATGTGTTTAAGCAAGGGATATTGGTCAAATCTGTAATTTTAAATGCTTATCTAATAAAAGTGGACAAAATCAATGACTTACATTAAAGAGGATAAAGAAACAGTCACTAGGAAAATCATGTCACCAAGTCATACACCACTTCAGTACACCTGATACCCAGATTGTCACTATTATCCCTTTGCTTTCACAGGAAAAAATATTTTTGGAAGTAATGAAATAGATCAAATAAGAGTATTCAGAAAAAGAAGTCTAAAATCCACCCCTACAATGGGCATTTCAGCTATCCTTCTAGATGGCATCAGAAATAAGTATGAGTGTTGTCAGTATTAAGAAAGGAGTCTGTTAAATGGTAGTTCATATTCTATATTAATATGTGCTATTTAAACAATCTGTTTAGTATTTAGAATAATAAAGTTACAGCTATTTTCATTTGAAATTATTTTATTAATCTACACAGCAATAAACACATGATATTTGACAAAGAAGCAAAAAATATCAAATGGAAAAAAGAAAGCATCCTTAACAAATGGTGCTGGAATAACTGGATATCAACATGTAGAAGAATGAAAATAGATCCATATCTATTACTATGCACAAAACTCAAGTCCAAATGGATCAAAGACCTCAACATAAAGACAGCCATACTGAACCTCACATAGAAAACAAAGTAGGAAGTACACTTGAACACATTGACACAGGAGACAATTTCCTAAATATAACCCTAGTAGCACAGACACTGAGAGAAACAATTAATAGATGGGACCTCCAGAAATGGAAAAGGTTCTATTAACCAAAGGACATGGTCAACAAGATAAAATGGTAGCCTATGGAATGAGAAAAGATCCTCACAATGGTGTGGATGGTTCTTCTGTCAATGTGTTGATTTTTTGGTTAACGAGTAAAGAAAACTGGCTTGGCCTAGAACATGGAAGCAGGAAGGCAGAATTAGAGAGAAGTCATGGATCAACGGCCTGAGATAGACATGGGGAATTTTAGCTGGTAAGCCACTGCCACATGGCCAAACACAAATTCATAGAAATGGGTTAAATTAATACAAGAGTTAGCCAATAAGAATCTAGAGCTAATGGGCCAAGCAGTAATTTGATTGATACAGTTTCTGTGTGATTATTTTGGGTCTAAGCTAGCCAGGCGGCCGGAAGGGAACATGCGGCTTTCTTCTACAACACACCAACCCCACATCAGTCAGAGGGCTGATCTCCAAAATATGTAAAAAATTCAAGAAGTTGGTCATCAAAAGAACAAATAATCCAATAAAAAAATGAAATGCAGACTTAAACAGAGAACTCTCAACAGAGGAATCTAAAATGGATGAAAGACACTTAAGGAAATGCTCAACATCCTTAGCCATCAGAGAAATGCAAATCAAAACAACTCTGAGATTCCATCTTACACCTGTAAGTATGGCCAGGGTCAAAAACACTGATGTCAGCTTATGCTGGAGAAGATGTGGAGTCAAGGTAACATTCCTCCCTACTGGTGGAAGTGTAATCTGAAACAGCCCCCTTGGATATCAGTATGGCAATTTCTCAGAAAATTAGGAAACCACCTTCCTCAAGATCCTGCAGTACCACTTTCAGGTATATACCCCAAAGAATGCTCAATCGTACTACAAGGACAATTGCTCAACTATGTTCATAGCAGCATTTTTTGTTATAGCTAGAACCTGGAAACAACCTAAATGCCCCTTGACTGAAGAATGGATAAGGAAAATATGGCACTTTTACACTATGGAATACTACAAAGCAATAATAATAAAAATAATAACAACAACAATAATAATGACATCTTGAAATTTGTAGGCAAATGTATGGATCTAGAAAATATCATATTGAGTGAGGTAACCCAGATCCTGAAGGACAAATATCATATATACTCATTCATAAGTGGGTTTTATGCATAAAGCAAAGAAAACCAGCCTACAAATAACAATCCCAGAAAATCTACACATCAATGAGTAACCTAAAAGAGACATACATGGATCTAAACTACATGGGAAGTAGAAAAACACAAGATCTCCTGAGTATATTGGGAGCATATGTACTATCCAAAAGGATTGAAGGGGGGGGGGGGAAAGGATGGGAGAGGAGTAGAGAAAAATGTAGAACTCAATAAAATCAATTTAAAAAGAGTAGGCTTATCCACATTTGTTTCCTGTATTTCATAGAAAATAACTTTAGTGAAAATTGAAAACTTAACATATATGTTCAGAATATTACATCAGTTCACTTGTCTATCCATATGTCAAATTTCTGCAGAATATCAGAAACAAAACAATTGAAAGATCCAGTGAAGAACAACATTGAGGCCTGGCATAGTACTTGAAGAATTAATATGGTGGTAGTATTTGAAAAAGAGATAGTTAAGAATGACTTTTGATCAGAGAAGAATAGAAGAAAATTGAGGAACACAATGAATAAAGCACATCGTTAATATGAATTTTAAAATATAGTCCGTGAATCTTAAGTTCTAAACTTGAGTCTCTTCATTTTCTCAATTTCCTTCTTATAAGAAGGCATAGTTATGTTTCTCAGGATTTGAACATTGAATGAAGAAAATGAAAAAAAAAATAATGCATGTCTTCAGCATGAAATGTCCTTAAGTGACATTGGAGCAATAAATGTTTTCATCATGAATCAATGGATTTATAGTCAAATACCACCTGTGCATACTGCCGTCAATCTTGCTCTGTAATATTACAATTACTCATACCAGTGTAAGTAAATCAATGGCTAGACTTTAGAAATTATTGATGATTGATGAAGGGAAATTTAGAAGAAAATTTAGTTACTTGGAAAAATCAAGATTATGTCATTACCTAGAAGCAGTATATTCTACCTAGAAGCAGTATATTCTCATAATTTTCTGTAATTAGAGAACTTTGCATTAAAAACCTTCACAAAGACTTGCATTACAAAAATAACTTTGTAAGTCAAAATCAGGGTGTGTCATAGCTTTTTAAAATATAAACAATATTTATATATGAGTGTATGCATATTTTCATTTTCAGGTGTGTATAAATTTTCTTGGTTGTTTGTTGCTTAGGGTTTTATACACAGCAATATTTAGTAGAGCAGCAGACTGAAATAACAGAAACAAAGATTGCATGGGAATTCCACCAATATAATACAGAAAGAAAAAAAAATTGAACTCATGAACTCATTTATATCCAGATATGGTTTAGAGACAAAACCATTAAGGTACTGATGAGAAAATATGGTTGATGTAACTGAAGGTATTAGTAATTATCAAGCAAAAAATAAGGAAGAATGAGAACAAAAAAGGAAAGGGAGAGTAATATATGAAAGGGAATGAAGTTATTTGGGCTAGGTATATGAAAAATAATGGAGAAAAAAATTACGGTGTAGGCACAAGCAAACAAGCACAATCCTTTTCTATTCAGGAATAATTTAAGCTAAAAGAAAACAACTAAACAATTGGAATTAAAAGTGTAAAGTTAAAGACATACAAAAATAAATAAGAAATAACATGAAATAGATACTATTAAACTGTCAGTCATTATTTCTTCCCGATTGAGACCCACATAGTTTTCACATCTCAAAAGATAATGTTTAGTGTTTGTAGCTGTCTTTGCAGCTGGAGAGAGAGAGGGCTGTGGGTCTCAGATATCCAAATGAGTTTGATGGCTATGTCTCCCCTGCTGGTAGGTGAGTCTTTCTGTAGGAGTTTCCCCTTCTGAGAGCACCCCCTCCACACATCTGCCAACTATAGTTTTGCCCCTGGTGGTCTGGAGACCTTAGATTCTATGCAGCACTTTTACCCTCTGAGCATGTGATGCTGCAGCCACACTTGCATTTACATTTCTTGCAGGCTCTTCTCCCATCCAGATGCCAGCCGCTGTGTTTGTTTACTTTGTTTTTATTTTTCCCAGTGTCCCAAAATCCCATTTGAGAACAGTTGCTTCCATCTGCAAGACTCCGGCAGGTCTTATATTGTCCTATTATTGCTCACTTAGGCGGCGCCTGGGATACTGTGATCCATATATTCTTTAAGCTAGAAACTAAAGCAAAAGTATGTTAATTTTAACTTCTGTTGCAGTGCCACTCCTCCCTAAACCTTGAATCACTCAGTTCAGAGTGCTTCTGGCTGCTCATCACATCTCTACAATCCATCTTTTGCTCCCCACCTTGCCGTTCTTACGGTGTCCAAGCTGAAGAGAAGACAAGACGTATCTGACTTCTCACTGTTCTTGGGGAGGTGTTGGTCTTGCAATAAGGGCTGGAACAAATGAGTGGCTACTCCAGGCTAATTCTTCTGATGAAATACTCACTACATCTCACCTTGGCTAATTTTATTTCTCTGTGTATCCCTTGTTTTAACCTATCCTACCTCCCTCCTTTGTGGCTGTGATGCTTTCCCTCTTTGGGTTAAGAGTAGAATCTGCTCCTTTTTAAACTTTACTCTTCTCCTCCACTAACATCGAATCCCCTCTGTTAATTGGAACACCACAGTATTTTTTATGCACTACAGATAGAACAATTCAAAACAGCTCAACAACAGAAGTATTATTTTTCTTTCATGGGTAATGGGATCTGGCTGAAGCACTCCATTGGATAAGAATTGGAAAGTGACAATGGGACCTGACACAGGGACAATGTCTTATCTGATTTGTCCCTTCTCTGATAGATTGAAAAATTTTAGTTGTATTGTCACTTGTTAAGTCTTTCACCATTCAACGGATGCTTATAAGTTATTCTTTTTCACCAATAGGCATTGTCAGAAATACTTACATGACAAGGTTTTGGCATATGTTCGAAAATCCATAAAATACTTTGTTTTCCCTCATTCTGCAATTTTGTTTGATTCTTTTTTTTCTTTGCTAGAAAGTACCGATGTTGAAGATTAAGTATAGTACTCAACGATAGCAAGATTTTGTTCAACTCGAATCTACAAATATCTATGTGTCAAGTAGACTTTTAGGTGGAATTTGCGAAAAATTGAGATGCCACATTTTCTCTGCTTCTGTAGAATCATAGTTTATGATGGAAACATAATTGCAACTGTTGTGAATCTTATGAAGTAAGAATTTCAACACAGGCTTGAAGCAAAATATTGCTTTGGAGAGCAACCCTTCAGGAAACTGGGCAAAAAGATAATTGTTACAGAACTAACTAACTATGAGTTCAGCGTCAGAAGTAACTTTTTTGATTATTCCTGAAAGACATTTAATTAAGTGACATGTTTGTTTCAGCACTTGCAACAGCTAGCTAAACTTCATTGGCCAAGTAACTTTATAATAGAATACAGAAAAAAAACTAGAACACAGAACATCATAGAGTAATCTTTATAGCAGGCTAAGAAATGACATAGATGGGTTCCAAGGTTATCTAGGGAGTCAATGACACATATCCAAGTTTTAAAATAAGAGAATTATTGAAATATGCTATCTTCAAAATAAGCAAATGAATAACTGAATTATAGCTCAGTTACTAATATGTCTGACAGATAACTGACAAACCTGTGAAGATGTATTAGGTCAGAGAACCAAATTGGTACAGATAACACAGGGCAAGCCTCAATTTTGAAGACATAAAGGAAAAGAGCTTTCACCATCTTACAGTACTCTGTTTTATTACCATTACCTTTGAACCCCCACGGTATTTTTTTAAAGGGGAGTTTTGTGCTGGAAACATAAACACTACTCCCCAAACAATCAAGTTTCATTGGGTAAGAGAGACAACACTGTCTAACATGTCTGACTACACAGAAAAGGAGTATAATAAACAGATACCTAGTCTTCAAAGAAGACTTAGATAAATGGAGAATTTAATTTTTCATATGTTTAAGAATAAGAAAAGAACTAGAAATTGAAAATGCAGACTAGTATGGATATTTTCAAGGAATCAGTTACACATTTTTGAAAACATTACTCCCACTCCATTTACCTCTTCACCTCTCAGCTCCTCCTAAACACTTTCCGTAGTTCTCTTGCTGAGAATGCCTGTATTAGTTACTTTCTGTTACAGTGATAACACTCATGACCTAGGCAAATTATAGAAGAAATAAAAAAGATTTGGGGGCTCATGATTTCAGAGGGATGAAAGCTAATGATGGCAAGAAGGCACAGAAGTAGGAACACAAAATTAAATGCTCTTGTTTTCAAAGGAAAGCATGAAGCAAAGAGAATAAACTGGAAATAGAAGGAGGCTATACATTATCACTGTCCACTCCCATTGACACCTTTCACACCAAGAGTGCATGTAGTAAGCATCTAGTAATTGGAACACAGCCCTCAAATATTCTAGCCTATAGAGGATATTCATCATTCAAGCCACATATCTTTCTTCTTTTTATTTCCCAGATGCTTAATTAGAACTGTTTCGGCTTCAATCTCTCATATTGGTTTTCTTTCATTGAATAGAATCAAAAGAAAACCTTTTCTAAAGATGTACATTCATTGCTGAGTGCAGTTGTGCATGGCATTAATTCTAACAACTGGGAGTATAAACACGTGATCTCTACACATTGGACACGAGTTTGATCTACTTCGTGAGCCATAGACCAGTCTAGTCAATATAGTAAATTCCAGACTATCCATGACTTCACATTGAGAACTTGCAAAACCTTAGTTAATTACTAGACTCATTAGCCATCAAAATTTGTATTCAATGAGTAAAATGTATTATGAATATTTAAAAGAATAGATACAAAACTATACTGGCTATTTGTATGTCAACTTTATTCTAGTTAGAATGCTCAGAGCAGAAAGACACTTAATTGAGAAAATGCCTCCATAAAATTTGGCTATAAGATATTTTCTTAATTACTGATTAATGTGGGAAGGCTCAGTTTTTTGAGGGTAGTACTATCTGTGAACTAGTGTTCCTGGGGTCTAAGAGAGAGCAGAATGAGCAAGCCTAGAGGAGCAAGTCAATAAGCAGCACCCCTTCATACTTTCTGCATCAGATACTGCCTCCAGGTTCCAACTGTGTTTAAGTTCCTGTCCTGACGTTTTTCAATGATTAAACAGCAATAAGAAGTATAAGTCAATTAATCCTTTTCTCTCTAACTTGCTTTTTGGTAAGTGTTGTTTCATTGTATCAACAGAAACTCTAAGACAAAAGAAAAATCTAATTGAGAAAATGATAAGTTCAAACGAACAAGAAAAGATGTCATAAAGTAATTCACAAAGCAAGCAACCAGGGAAATATGTTCTGTTTCACCAGAAATGGTGAATTGTTAAACAGATTTTATGACATTTTCTCATATTTTTATAAAAACAAAGTAATATTCATAGAAGATGTTTTATAATAATATCAGTAAAATACACAAAATATTTTTAAAACACATTGATGAAATTATGGTGTTTATTAGTAAAATAATTTGCCAAGGCATTTTGTATTTTTCAGCATCTTTCTAAAATTAAAATGTACTTAACTATGACTCAGTAGCTCTCTTGCTTTTATATATATATATATATATATATATATATATATATACATGATATATTTTATGTACAAGAATAAATGTCTGTTATGGTTTCTATAAGAAAGAACCAATAACCCTATGAATTTGAACTCTTGGTGAACAGGAAGTGGTACTACATGAGAGGATTTAGGAGGTATAGACTTGTTGAAGTAGGTGTGATGTTTTTGCAGAAAAGGTGTCACCGGGGGGTGGGCTTTAGGATTCTCTCATATACCATTAATATCTGTGTGTTGTCATGTTCCCAACCACAAGAATAATATACTAAACCTCTAAAACTGTAAATAGTCCTAATTAAATGCTTTTGTTTGTTTGTTTATTTAGGAGTTGCTGTGGTCACAGTGCCTCTTCATAGCAATAGAACATTGACGAAGACATTATGCATGTCTGATAAACTTAAAGTATCATGGCTTGTAGACATTTACAACATCTGAATGTTCACATGAAGGTGAAAACTTAAATGTTTGGTCAACTGGGCTGGCTCAGCTTTATGTAAAATATGCAGCTGTTTCAAAAATTATGTAGACATTCATGGGTTATCTTGAAAGAACCTTGGAACATATGAAGGAATTTCATTGTTTTACATAAATTAAATATGTTTATATATTCATCTACTGCCCCAATTTTATTGAAAAACATATACCACAGTTAATAATCTCAGACACTCAGATTTGAACATTCAAAGTTAAGGAACAGAACATAATTTTTGCCACTGTGGAATTTAAAGTTTTGAGGTGAAAAACACACGAATATAAGCAGCTACTACAACAAATCAAAAATTTACAAGAGTAAAAACACAGGTGTATAATTGGATTTCTGTTAAAGCATGTGATGAGCTTGCAAATGACATGGAAATAAATGCAAAAATACTATTATCTGTGTGACTGAAAAGAAAAAGGGGGCAAAATGGATTGATCATATCAGTCTCATAATTTTACGAATTATATACATGGATATGAATGCAAATGCATTTACATAAAATTCTGCAATTAGAAATTCCCTCACAACAAAGAGTACAAAGCTATAAAGTGTACATTTTATTTCCACATGCTTGCATATTTAAAGGCCAGCAAAGAAGTTTTTTTTTTTTCTGAAAGACTGAACTCTTGTGATCATTGTTTCATTTTCCTTTCCTTCAGAACATTAATAATAAACTTTATTGTGTTCATAGTTACATTAGGGAATCAGCAAATGACATTTTCCAATGCTCTTTGCTTTTGTAACCTATTTGTATAATGTATCCAAAAAACGACATTGTATGGACTAGAAGCAAGGTAGAAATAGGACTGCTGGCCAAAGGGTAGCTTCACAGACTAATAATTACAGAATTGTAAAGTTGATGATGTAAGACGATGAATTTACGAACAGACTAAGCTACATAGCAGGAATTCAAGAAGAGAGGGAGAGGAGAGAGAGAGAGAGAGAGAGAGAGAGAGAGAGAGAGAGAGAGAGAGAGAGAGAGAGAGAGAGAGAGAGAGAGAGAGAGAGAGAGAGAACAAGAGGAATGATGAAGAAAAACAAACCTCTAATGTTGTCTGCAACTTTTTCCTCATTTCTTAACAAGTTTCTTGATTATTTCATACAATTTACATTGGTCATTTTCAACATCCCCTTTCTCAGCTCCTACCAGATCCATACCCTTTTCATTCCCTCCCTACTTGGTTTCCTCTTACAAAAAGAAAACCGAGATAAAAATACCCAGTTAATTTTTTCTTGCCTTAGACACGTGGGTGTGTGGCCATCCACGGGTGCATAGTTTAAAGAACAGGGGTCACAAACTTACTTAAAACAGTCTTCCTCTCTCATTGGTTATCAATTGTCAGAGCTACTCTCCCAGGAGTGATATTTCGTACCTACTTTATCTCTTCATATTAGAAATTTCTGTACTGAGTGTATGGTGCCCATACATGCTGCCACAACTGCTTTGAGTTTCTAATTCCAAACTGCCCCAGTCTTTCCACAAAACCTTGTTCCTTTGTTTTCTTCCATCACCTCTGGCTCTAATTATCCTTCTGTCCCATTTTTCTTAATAATCCCTGAGAACTGGAGGAGAGATTTGTTACAAATGTCCCATTGAGAACTGAACACTGTTTACTATCATATTTCTGTATGTTGACCAGTTGTCCACCTCTGAGTTAATCCCCAACTATTGCAAAAAAAATCAAAAAATGAGCATTTATGGTGATTATTGAAAGATGCACTATATATGAGAATTAAGGATAAGCCATTAGGAGTCAGTTAATATTTGCCCATTTATTTGAATAATAATGGAAAATTCTTACCCAGGGCCTATGTCCTATAAGGGTAGTGAACACATAATGAATAAATTAATGTATTCATATTAGCTTACACTTTCTTGATGTGTTACAATTTTGGATTTTTCTCACGTGTACCATCAGTTTATTTATTTACTATTTAAAGTCTTTGTCCTCCCTAATTACACATTTTAGAGACGTTTTAAAGTTAATGTTCATTAATATTTTCAAAATCTAAAATAAATGTAATTTTTAAAAAACTGTAATCTTTATACATTATTAAGTACTATGAAAGGGATAATTTCATATTTTGAAAAGTAAGAACATTTTTAAACACAGGAAAAAACATTCTCCTACTTATTATCACCTCTGATAATAAGGGACCTACATCTTTTCAAAACCCTATGTGCATGGGTAATTGTAACTACATAATACTTAACAGAAACATTGTTGACAAATGCCAGTGCTGAGGAATCTGTTATCTTTGCTTTGTCTTTGTGAATAGTCTACAATGAAATGTGTATTTTAGGAGATAAAATAATATTTTTATATTTCTAGAGGATAATTATTATATCATGATATTTGAATTAGTTTTCTGGCAGAGATACTGGATGATGTTAATAAGAAACTTTGTTGGACATGTGCAAAATAGAGATGTGATTTATTTACCACATTAAACTTAATAGAAACAGAGCTAATGAAAACAGTAAGGCATTTCTTCTTTTCTTGCCTTTATTCTTCCCTTAGTATACAGAGGTCTGGAGGGAAAGCATTAAAACTTGCATCTGTTGCATGTATTTGTTTTAGAATTAAGATAAATAAAGTTCTACTCCTTTCAAAGTATTTCACTGGGAATTTTAAACAATGAAATTACTCTACTATGTAAAACATACCTCTATGGCATTGGATTGAGTATGCAACTTGGATATTGACTTCTTAGAAAATATCAGTCTCCAGTTCTAAATACATATAGTCCAGACTCAATACCTAGGTCTAAAGTGTCCTCCACACCATCCCCGTGTGTGTGTGTGTGTGTGTGTGTGTGTGTATGTGTGAATGTCCATACATTCATGTGGAAGATTAATACCAACCGTAATATCATAGGGTTGCTATTTAGTGTTCTGATATTTGGGGTCATCCTTGGTAGTTCTACATCTTACTATTTTAGACTAGGTCTCTCACTGAACACAGAGCTTGAGGATTAGAATAGATTAACTGGCCATCAAGTATTCGGGACCTTTTTGTGTGGCTCTCTCTTTAGCATTAGTATTATAGTTGTATGCCTGGAAGACTCAGCACTTTGGATGGGATCTAGCGATCTGAAAACATATCTTCATCCTTGTTTCATAAGCACTTTGCCAAAAGATCCATCCTCCAATCTCATTTTCTTCTTCTTAAATTGTATATTTACAAATATAAAAATATTTGAGACAAAAAGTTTCTATTTTCTCCAATTTATTTTCTTATCTGGCTAAAATAACAATAATCAAGGTATTTTACCATGTTCTCGGTATATTAAATAGTATTTTATAAATTATTATGCTAGAATTTCAGGTTTTCCAGAGGATTTCATTATTTTAAATGGAGGAGATTCCTATATTGCATATGCAACTTTCTTTTGAGTCTAAAATAGTGCTAGTTTGTTTCACTATAACTTGTGCTATAGATTAAAATGGAATAATCCATTTAATTCAGGTAGACTGACCAGTACATGGTCAATTATTAATTGGTAAGATAAAATAAATATATTTAATCTTTTTGAGGTCTAGTCATTTGATAGTGATTCTAATAAATTTTTAAAAGCATTGAGACTCCATAAAACTCTTGTCACCAACTATACTGCTTGGGGAAAGGTAGTGAAAGGTTTGTATTGAATTAGTTTAAAGCTGTTTAGCTAAAAACTGTGGGTTGCACTAATGTAGAGTAAGCTCAGTTCATGGTGAATTCGATTAAGCTGCCTTACGTCTGCTTCTGTTAAATTTTTGACTTAATGTAAAAAGTGGTATCTGCCTTGTGCTTCTAAGTTGTTGGACTTGCAAGACATCAGTTAATTCACAGGAAGAAGAATCAGTAGGCATAGCAGAACCAGGCCTATAGAAAGCAAAAATGGAACCACACTGATAGAGCTGGAGACTAAATAGAAGATAAATATTTTTCTTTCTTTTCTCAAAAAAGCCTTACCTGGAGGTGAAGAAGCATCTCATGTAAACACCTGTATTAAGAGGCATTGTCTTTATATGGTTTATTGCCAGGAATGGTAGCTCATTATGTGCAAGGCCATCTCATTATACAACAAGTTACTCTAGCATATTAAAAACAAAATACAAAAAGCTTAAAAGAAAACATGATTGAAATTAAATGCAAACAAATGTTGCCTTTTATTTTAGAAATATTGATCCTCTGTAAAAGAGTGACATGTTTAATGAATACCCTTAATGATTTTACAGTAGTTCAAATCATCTATGAAAGTAACGTGGTTCACAGAGAATGTTATAATCTGGTGCCCAGTGAAATCCAATATCCTTGTAAGCACTACAGTCACTGTGTCAAAATTATCTGGGAGCAAGTGAGCTACAAAATCAAGAAGGAAAATAAAGCTCATTTATTTTAGCTTTAGTTTCAAAGTCAACTAAAATGCTTACAGGGGTTCCATGAAAACATTTCCAAAACTAATCTAATCCTGTTTATAGTAATTACTTTCTTCCTTTCAGGCAAAACACAGTTGACAGAAAACAGCAAATGGGTTTTGAGGGATTTAATAGGGATGAGGTATCATACTCAAAGAAAATTTCCATTACTTTAAACCATACATCTTAAGATTTTATTTCCAGGAATACTTCCAAATGTTCAAGAGCAGAAAAATTATCAGAAACTAAGAAAAATTGGGCTATAAAAGATTAGGCTGGAGGGAAGTTGAGTTAGCCAAGGCTTTGAGATTGGTGCTAACAATATCTATAAAAATCCAAGGATTTTTAAAATAAGCACATAGATATGTGATATATATATATATATATATATATATATAATATACACATACTGAAAATATATTAATTAATTTGATTTATACTCTAGCACTATTTCCCACATGGAACAATCAATTAATATAGGATTAAAGAGACGGCTATCTATAAATGATACTATTCTCTAATTCTAGAACCTAATAGACTTTTTAGGTTGATGTGTTCAAAAGAAATGTAAGTCTGAAAATATAATTCATTATTTCTGAAGAGTATTCGTTCTGTATAGACTATGAAAAATAGGACTTTTAGGGTTTGTTAGAAAGTCTTGTCATTCTCCTGACCTAATCCAGATTCTGTAAATACATACACTGAAGTTAGTTATGATGCTCAATTTATAAGAACGCTGTCAATTCAAACTAGAGACTGCACATCACTTTTTATTCCTATACAATTATGGGAAAATTAAATTAAATAATAGCACTAATATGGTTTTATTTTTCATACATTAAAATGAAAATTATCTTCCCTTGAGAATATGCATGTTACTATAGTATATATTATTTACTCTTTAAAGAAACATTGTACTCTAAAGAGTTTTTCATTTTATTGAGAAAATACTAGTTTCTAAACAATTAAAGGACTTGCTATGTGTCCTTCATCAGGGTAAATGCTAGTAGGTTTGCAATCCAAGCTCAATATTGGTAAATGATACCTTCAATACCACAGCAACTTAAGAAAAATATGGGTGTGTTGCTAAAACACTTGCAGCTTAATGATTTTTAGTTCCCAGGAAAGATGTTTGTTGACTTGAATTGAAAAGCATTAATTCTAATTTTATTTTGTTTTTTAACCTTACTACTCTATCAAATACTTATATGAATGCAGAGTAGGTTTTGTTTGTTTGCTTGCTTGCTTGTTTATTTCAAAATATATTTTGAAGAAAAAATGGTTGACATATTTTGTGATGGTCCCATATGTGTTTATATATGTTCAAAATACACACGCACAATTGTGAGTGTTGTTTTTTGTTTATTTTCTATTTCAAATGACATCAGGAAAGAATTTTCAGTTACCACCCATTTTAACATCTAGGGAGCCACGGGAACAACTGGGAGTTTGGAGATAAGCAGAGAATTGAAGGAGAGAGGGAGGTGTCTTGCTAAGAGACCTGTGCTACTTTTAAGTTTTTCCCTTTACCTTTTCTGTGACTTTAAAAGAAGGTGAAGGTAACTCAGCAGGACAGATAATGATTTCCATCTCTTTTGGTAATCTCCCTTTGAGCAGAGAGAATTTGTGACTTTTTACTAACTTCTATTTGACAAAGGTGATGGGATGTTAAATCTCTTATCGGGCTAAAATACATAAGATACCCTCCTAACTACGTAGAATCAGAGACCCTACTTGTATCATAAAAGTTAGTTGCCTTGTTGAAGTTTAAGAATTTCATGTGGCAGAGAATCAAAAACAGCCTCTGGTATCAGAATAAAACCAATCCCAAAGAACAGCTGCAAGGAAATGAATTCTACCAACTAGAATGAGCTTGTGAACATCATCTTCCTTGTACAACTTCCAAACCTATTCTGGCTTGTTATGCTGCACCTGCACTTGTGACTCCAGAAACACAAGATTTAAAAATGTACTGTATGGTTATATATTCATTTTTCTTCATTTATGTATGTATGAATGAATGAGAGAAAGGGGAGAAGGAGAGGAAGAGAGAGGGAGGGAGCGGGAGGGAGAATGCAGCAGTGATAATAAAAATGAGGCCATGAATTTAAGTCAGAATGGAGGGAAAGGACAGAAATGATATAATAGAGTCTACCTGTATACAATTTAAAAATAAATATTTAAAAGTATGAACATAGTTGAGTATATACTTTTGTTGTATGTATGTTCATAGCAGCATTGTTTGTAATAGCCAGAACCTGGAAACAACCTAGATGCCCTTCAATGGAAGAATGGATGAATAAAGTATGGAATATATACATATTAGAGTACTACTCAGCAGTAAAAAACAATGACTTCTTGAATTTTGCATACAAATGGACGGAAATAGAAAACACTATCCTGAGTGAGTTAAGCCAGACCCAAAATGAGGAACATGGGATGTACTCACTCATATTTGGTTTCTAGCCATAAATAAAGGACATTGAGACTATAATTCGTGATTCTAGAGAAGCTAAATAAGGTGAACCCAAAGAAAAACATATAAGCATCCTCCTGAATAATAACCTTCATCAGGCGATGAAAGAAGACAGAGACCAACATTGGAGCACTGGACTGAAGTCTCACAATCCAAAGGAGGAGCAGAAGGAGAGAGAGCACGAGCAAGGAACTCAGGACCGCGAGGGGTGCACCCACACACTGAGGCAATGGGGATGTTCTATCGGGAACTCACCAAGGCCAGCTGGCCGGGGTCTGAAAAAGCATGGGACAAAACCGGTCTCGCTGAACATAACGGACAATGAGGACTACTGAGAACTGAAGAACAATGGCAATGGGTTCTTGATCCTATTGAACGTAATGGCTTTGTGGGAGCCCAGGTAGTTTGGATGCTCACCTTAATAGACCTGGATGGAGGTGGGTGGTCCTTGGACCTCCCACAGGGCAGGGAAATCTGCTTGCTCTTTGGGCTGAGGAGAGAGGAAGACTTGATTGGGGGATGGGGGGAATGGGAGGTGGTGGCGGGGAAGAGGCAGAAATCTTTAATAATTAAATTAATTAATTAATTAATAAAAAAGAAAAAAGTATGGATATTTTAAACCACCCTTTTGACATTATCTGACTTAGTAATTTAAAGAAATAAATAATGGCATTATCCCTATTTATTTATGCTTAAGTTACTTCCCCTAATATATGGTCTTGCATTATTTATTTTCAGTTTTATTTCTAGATCTTTAGCTAGGTAGGCATCATTGTTTCATTTTCTGAGATTTGATCACTTTAATCTTTAAGATCCAAGTCAACGCTCTCATTTGAGGGAGCAAACTAAAATTTTAAATAATAACTCATGCAGAAATACAAATTCAAGTTATACAAAGTAGAAAAATTTTGGTGTCAACTATGTGGATTGGAGTGGGAGGACCTTGGTCTTCCTGCAGGGCAGGGTATTTGGACTGCTCTTCAGTATCAAGAGGGAGGGGGAATGGAGGGGGGGAGGAGAAGAGGAGTGGAGATAGGGGGAGGGGAGTGAGGGGAGGGGGCAATATGTGGGAGGAGGGGGAGGGAAATGGGAAACGGGGAGCAGGTGGAAAATTTAATTAAAAAAGAATAAAAATAAATAAATAAATAAATAAAAAATCCTGGTTCAGTGGCTTTTGTAATGAACGATGGAGACTTTCTTCCTATGTTACTAAGATTTCCTAAATGAAAGACAAAAGTTTACAACTCTTTGGTTTGTCCTGTATTTATCCTGAGCTTCTGGAAGACGCCTGGAGACTCTGAATCATAATCCCCTGAAGAGCAACAGAGAATGAAACCCTTGACTATGTAGTTAAGTGTGACTGAATTACTTCCCTCACGTCACTCTTCTAGCAATAAATTACCCCCCAGTGGGCAGGTGCAGAGTGAAACTTTTAAGATTGGTCACATTTTCCTCAATATTACAAAGCTAAAATGTTGGTATCTATGCAACCAATAACATGAAAGTGCCTTCTGTTTCCACAAGAAATTACCCACAGAATAACAAAAAAGGGTCTTACTCTTTCAGAGTGAGACAATACATGCAATTCAAAATGCATGGATTTGAATTTAAAAATTCCAATTTATACTTTCTGGTATAAAAATATGGTCGGCAAATATTTTGTAGCCTTTAAGAATGATTAATCTGTAAAAGCAAGGACTCACAGATGCTATTTTGTAGGCACTGTGTTTTTGCTAGTATGTGATAATATAACATTTCATTTGCATTCTGATAACCCTGGCATACTAAGATACTTAATGATATTTCTAGTAAAATGCCAAAAGAATTGAAGCATTTTGGAATAGAGAAAATAGACTTCTGTATATATTCTCCTTTCACAGTGACTTAAAGATAGATATTCCTTCTTCTTATTATTTGAAAATAAACATGTTCATTTAAGAAAGTCTTATCACCATGCCATTAGGAATGCATAGTCCCCTTTTCTGTATCCCTGCCATTTTTGTTAGCCCTCTTCTTTTTCTTTTTAACCATGCTTTCTCCAAGCACTGGGACCGAGATCCTATAACCTGCATGTAATTTTATCTCTGCTTCTCTTTAACAGCTCTGCAGGGAGGTTGGGGGAGAGCAGAGTTTTATACTTATGAAAATTAAAATGTGAAGTGCCAGTGTGGAGTTCAGAAGAGAGTCTGTCTACTTATGGGAAAACAGGAAATGAGTTTCCTTCCCGAGATTTTAATTTAGAATATTTTATTTGAGGTGCCTGGAGCACTTGTTAGTATTCATATCATGGAAATATGATTTGTCTTATGTGAAGAAGATGAACCAGGGTGGAGAACCTTTGGAAAAAGTAGTATGAAATAAATTAGGGGGGTTGTGTGTATGTATGTGTTCCATCTTTTTTTTTCTTGTACGCACAAACACAAAAAATAAATACATACACACAAACATATGCATATCCAAACACACATGCAAGAACAAGTATACAACATCATGTCTATGGTGATTAGAATGAGAAGCCCCCCACCCCCCATAGGCTCAAATACAAGAATCTGTAGTCCCTTGTTGGTAAACAATTAGGAAGTGTGTCCTTGGATGAGGTGCATCACTAGGGTGAGCTTTGAGAGTTCAAAAGCCCACATTAGTCCCAGTGGGCCTCTCTGCAAATTGCCTGAGGATTAGAATGTAAATCTCTTAGCTACTTTCCCTGGCCCACGTCTCCCTGTGGGCAAACATGTTCCTTGCCATGATAATAATGGAAAACGTTTCTGAAATTGTTAGCCAGCCTCAGTTAAATGTTTTCCTTTATAAGATTTGCCATGATCATGGTTTCTCATCGCAGCCAAAGACAGGCCTTAGCAACTCATTCATGCTTTCTCTTCTCTTAATGATTCTCATTCTCTGTTTTTGTCCATACTGTTGAGAAAATTTCACACGTATATATAATGTGTTTTAGTCAAATCCACTTGCTGAAGCACAAAGTCCTTGTAATCACAGATAAAGCAAGAGGGAAACCAGGAATGTTAAACACAGGATTGTTTCTCCAATGAGAAAAATGTAATACCTGTTTTACTCTGCTAGATCCTCAAGATAACACATGTAGAGTCTCTCTCAAGAACTAATCTTCATGAAAGAAGTGACGTGTATTTGGAGAAGAGTTTCCATGTAATTATTCCTTCCTGTGCACACAGGGGATTTTTTTTGTTGTTGTTGTTGTTAAACAGAAAACTTTTTTCTCCCCAAATTGTGCTATACTCAAATATGACTACCATAAATTGCCTGGGGTCAGACTCTAGAAATTCAAACTGATATGGGTTCCTGAGTCCTGCTAACTGAATTTCCTTCTTGACACAGATGGATCATAACTCTGCTGGCCCTGGTCAGCACAGAGACTACCGCCTCCACTCAACACTTCTTTTCCTCTGTCCCCACTTGACCCGAATATATATGGGCACATGCCCATTCACTGGAGTTAATTTTCAGCTCTTGCGTACTTTATGTTTAGTTCTTTTCTCTCAATACCTATTATGAGCTAATTCAATGTTATACATTTTAGACTATCTTACCAGCCCTGGGAAAGTATATTTTTTATGAACATATTTAAATCATCAACACATATTTCCAGACATGATTTCAGGTTTCTCTACCTATTTGCATTGATCTCTTCATAAAATTTCGTCAAATATCCTTCTCGTTTTGTATTCAAATGTTTTTTCATACTCAATATATGTGCATTTGGGAGACACAAAAAATGCTAGAAGGTTAACTTTTCTTCAATATTCAGTTTGCAGTTTTGTAACAAGGAAATTTACAGTTTTTATAAATCCAGTATTTGTTTATAATACACATTATCTTTCTCATATTTTAATGAATATTTCCCAAGATTGAATTTTAGAACCATCTTGAAAGTATTCTCAGTATTGATAATTTCTTTCTTTTCTTTTTTTTTTTTTTTTTTTTTTTTTGGTTTTTCGAGACAGGGTTTCTCTGTGGCTTTGGAGCCTGTCCTGGAACTAGCTCTTGTAGACCAGGCTGGTCTCAAATTCACAGAGATTCACCTGCCTCTACCTCCCAAGTGCTGGGATTAAAGGCGTGTGCCACCACCGCATAGCTGATAATTTCTTATAAACAGAAATTCATTGTGATTTTCCGAAGAAGCTCTAAGAAACAACAAGTCTAGTTAGTTTATTCTGAATCTCAAGTTTATCTTTAGTTTCCTGCTGAATTTAACTGAGTCTTTAAAAAATTAAACAACAACAAAAAAGGACATTTCAATGAGGAGGACTTATCAGCCAAGGTGAAATCTGGAATTAATTTACATTAATGTTTTCATTGTGGTCAGGGGCACATTGGTATGTCTCTAAAATTCCATATCATAGTGATAATTTCATTAAGAGTTTCTGTTATCAGTTTTTAGTAGTCTATACCACAATAAAGAGGCAGATATCATAATTCTAAAGCTTCTTTTAATTTTTTTTATTTAAAATGAATTAGCAATATGTAGGATAGCCACAAATAATAAAGCATTATTCATCTCCAATAACAACTTTTGCAAATAAAAATAAATTTTCTTGAAAGATATATGTAATTCTTTAAAATATATTGTTTCTTAAAATTTAGGGCAGTTCAGCATGAGAAATAGTAACAGATTCATAATGCCATCTGCTCAGTACATGTGTTCAGGATGAATTTAAATATCAGGTTTCTTTGGAGAATTTTAAAAGTTTCCTATTATTAACTAGAAAAATACCTCTGCTAGTATTGTTAATCCTTTTCTTTAGTTTTAAAACAATAAATATTCATTTGGAGCTGAGACTAGCATTGTAAATTAATAGTGATTTAATAAAGTTTATATTAATTTTTACTCCATATGTGTCTGAGACTGGTTCATGGTTAAGACTGCTTATGCCAGGAATATATGACTCCAGTTGTATACGAATTATCTGCATGGTTTAATAGGTAGTGATCATGAGGTACTTAATTTAATTTTAACAACAATACAAATAATCATAATACATCTAACGATGGATATCTTTCTTCACTAACCTCTTTTCTTTTATTCAAAACTGAGTCTATAACAATAACAATAAACAGATAGTAATTCAATTTTTGAGATAATCTGTGAGCAACCCACTTTCTTGAATGCCTTATAAATTCAAAAAGTGACATTAACATCATAATTATTGACATCACTTTATATAGCTATTTTGATAATTTTGACAAATTCCACTTTCATTTAAATCAAAATCAAATACACAAGAATAATTGGAACTGTTTGTAAGTATAGGATAAGGTATCTCCAGGTACACTTTTGAATTTAGCTAAAAGGAAAAGTCAATACATATTAGAATTTTTAAATTATTATAATATACGTATCATTTTAGAGTATTTTAAATAAGTAAGTCTAAGTATGTCATACTTGGTTAAAAGACATCGCAATCTTTTTTATATTTTATATTACCAAAATGGTAGAGAAATACATATATGTTTAAATATTATCATCAGTGTAAATCAAAGAAACTTCCTGATTTTTCCCTCTGCGTGTAAACATCAGAATTATATCCATTACAATACATCTATAGTCAATCAGAGTAGTGTCCGTAATAACACATTCAGTCAATCAGAATAGTATTCATTACACACATCCCATAAATCAAAATAGTGTTAATTACAACATATCCAGTCACACACACACACTATATTTCCAGTGAAACAGAGGAGATTGAAAGATTAAACCCATTTTTATTTGTGTGACATAATAGAACACGAGCAAAAGAAGTTCTAAGCTTTTTAATACATTGAAAATATCTTTTCTTAATAAATGCCACCTTGCAATTATTTTAACACTTGAAAAGTTCTTGTTCAGGAACTCTTAAGTACATGAATGCTGACCAATCTAGACAGCCCTCTGACACAAGTTATGTCTTTCAAGCTTGGACAGTTCAACAAGTTGAAAGCATTTCTTAAATGAATATAATTGGCAGCGTACATTGAAGCATAACTAATCTCTCTGTTGTCTGAAAGAGTTCTGAGTAGATCAATAGATGATGAATGTTTAAAATTTAACAGACAACTACAACTGGCTCTGGCGTGAATTCAACTCAGAGAAACAAAAATACTCATACCGCAGGTAGCCATGCTTGTGCCAAAATGCCAACATATGTTCAGAAAAAAAGACTTAAATATAAATAAAAAAATTCAATGTTAAGAATTCAATGTTAGTTTTTGGTCTGATAAGAAATAACTTGATTATAGTATGAAACTATTTACCCATAAAATATAATTTAAAAGAATACATGAGACCTTTAATTATAGAGGTCATTACCTCCTTAAAAATATCTCAAATGTATACAGTAAAATTTGAATTTACCAAGATAATTCTAAATTTTTAGTATTTTCTTAGTATCTTAACTATGTTCTTGTCTGGTGTTTATAGTAGGAATAAAAATAAGCATTGGCATGTATTTCCTATTATGAACCCCCAAGTATATCTATTAAAAATAATTAAGGATTGAGGGATGGCTCAAAAATTAAGGCTGCACACTTCTCTTGCAGAGGACCCGAGTTCAGTTCTGATCCCTTCATTTCTACCAGGAGGGTTACATATAGTTCAGCTTCAGCACCAGAGTGCCTCACATCCTCTTCTGGATTCTATAGACAACTGCAATCTTATTACCAATATACTATTAACAAATATTTATGCTGGGCCGGGATAGCTCACACATTTAATCCCAGTACTTCAGAGAGAGTGGCTGGTGCATATCTCTGAGTTCGAGTCCAGCCTGGTCTACGGATAGCATGTCAGGACATGCTCCAAAGCTACAGAGAAACCCTGTCTTGAAATTAAGAATAAGAATGAACAAATATTTACAAATGTCATTAACTAGGTAAAATTTGAAAATATTATCTATTAATTAAATATTTCCCATATGAATATGCTAGTGGCAGCGTGTGATTTAGGAAGTTTGCCTGTGCCAATGGTTAGTTGAGTATTAAATATATTAACAGAGTATGGAAACAGAACTTGGATCAAATGTTAATTCTGTTCTGCTTTTGCCAGTTGACCTATGAATTTTTTTATTACTTATTCCAAGATGATTTCTGTTTTCTAATATGGTCTATAAATGTTGATAAATTGGCTTATAATTGGGAATCATTTAAGACTTATATAACTTCAGTAGTCTTGATACAGAGGCAGAAGGATCACAGGATGCCACAGGTCAGACTGATCTAAATAGAGAGATTTAGTTTAAAGGTGAAACAAAAATATAATAAAAATGCATGCATGCAAGAAATTTAGGTATGGATTGTAATTGTACAATTATTGAGCAGAACTGTAGACACAGAATAAAACCTTATAGTAGAACTCTACTGTCTATAAAACTGTATCAAGGTTCATTAATTCTTAAAGAAATAGCATAATTAAAACACTTGATGAGCTTGTGCTTCTACATACAGGAGCAGTACAGACCCTCCTCTGTGTTATAATTACTCATAAAATTTAATTAAAAATAACACTGTGTTTATGACTGTCTGTCTCTGTGTCTGTCCTTGCATACAGTGCCTTTGGAGGCCAGAAGTTGCCCTGGATCTAAAATCATAGGATGTTCTGAGTCACCTAATGTGGCTTCTGGAAAATGAACCTAGATCTTCTAGAAGTATAAGAAATAAACTTATTATTTAGCCACCTCTCCAGGCTCCTACTTGTTGTTATTATCCTTGTGGTTATTTTATGAAAACCTGAATGGCTCAACTATTGTCTTATTTTTGTTTTAAAATAAGGTTTTGAAAATTAAATTTAAAAATGTAGAGAATAACAGAAGAGAATGGTGGAAGAAAAGGATGTCTATGATAGTATCATGAACTTAGCATGAAATACAAGTACCTATCGTTGGCATATATGAAGAGAAAATTCACGTGATTGTTTTTTACTATGAGAATGTATAGAAGGGCTATGCCCTTCTCTTTTTTTATTTTTTTTTATTTCTTTTTTTAATTAAAATTTCCACCTGCTCTTCGTTTCCCATTTCCCTCCCCCTCCTCCCACATATTGCCCCTCCCCCCACTCCCCTCCCCCTATCCCCACTCCTCTCCTCCTCCCCCCACTCCATTCCCCCTCCCTCTCGATACTGAAGAGCAGTCCAAATTCCCTGCCCTGCGGGAAGACCAAGGTCCTCCCACTTCTATCTAGGTCCAGGAAGGTGAGCATCCAAACGGGCTAAGCTCCCACAAAGCCAGTGCATGTATTAGGATCGAAACCTAGAGCCATTGTCCTTGGCTTCTCATCAGCCTTCATTGTCCACCATGTTCAGAGAGTCCAGTTTCAACCCATGCTTATTCAGTCCCAGTCCAGCTGGCCTTGGTGGGCTCCCAACAGATCAGTTCCATCGTTGCTGGTGGGAATGCAAACTTGTGCAACCACTTTGGAAATCAGTGTGGCGATTTCTGTGCCCTTCTCTTAACAGACAGTGTCTTACAACCATATTTACTTTGTTTAAGCTCATGAGGATGACTGAATAGTGCTGGTACATGTACTGCAACATACATGTAATGAGAGTGTGAGCTAATTTACTGAGACTTTACTTCATGTTAACCTTTCAATGATGTCATCACGGGATGCTAGAATCTAGCATTCACAATAACAATGTGAATTTTCACAACAGGTAATGCAAATAGGAAACTAAAGACAGATAACCTGCAGGTTAGATAGATTCAGACTCAAAACTCAAAACCAAGATGAAAAGAGAATTTGGGGAAGAGATTGGAATATGTTTATTACTGAAAAGTTTATGCTATCAAATGTTATCTTACATACCTAATTCAAGACAGTTATATAACTCTTTCCTCGACTCCAAAAGCATTTCTATATGAACAGTGTTATTAGCTACTAAAATGTACTCTCCTGTCTTAACATTTTATTCTTGTTTTATGGTGTTAATTAGTTTTCAATCAGACTCAGAGTTTACATATCCTGAAATAATAGATGCTATTAATTTATTCCATATTAGCTTGGATTAAAGATTGAATACAAGGATAAGGAATATGCAAATAATATTAAAATGAAACATGGAAATTAAAGGAAGTTATTAAAAATCATTAACATTGTCCTTAGAAACTGTTTTGTTTGATTACTGTTTTAGAGTCTAGGAGCCTCAAAGAACAGTAGAAAACTTTAGCAATCTATGATGGAGACAATGGGTCCTGGTTCCAAGCCATGTCATGACTACTTGCTGATTGTGTGGAACTGGGTAGGTGCTGAGTCTTTAGAATGTGTAAACTACTTTATTGTAAGATTTCAATCTAGCACAGACCTCATTTTTGTCCAATAAGGGCTGGTAAAGTTTTAAGAAACACAATAAATTTTCTCAAAATTGTTTTTGAATATACAGAAGTCGTTCACTAAGTTTTCTTATTTGTAATTCTATTAATTTCACGAGAAAAGTTAAAGGAAAAAGTTATGCTTACATATTTAGTATATAACAAAATTAAGTGTTTAGGATTGTGTCATTTTATCACAATGAATTTTTAACTGAATATATTTACTCTATCTTGTATTATTAATATTTTCAAATATATCTGCACTCTTGACACAGTATTTTCTATTGTTTATTACCAGTGAATACACTTTTACTTCCAACATTTTCTCAAGTAATATTACCAAAGTAAATATAATTTCATAAAAGGGATTTTAATTCTATATTCTGTGACATAGTATAGTTTTGATATACTAAATGTTGCTAACTTTTAATTTCACAACCTATGCCCTATATTTCACTAGCTGCGGATTTTATTGACACACTATACTCAATGGAACAGCATTTTCAAAAGCACACGTAAAAATTATGGCCACAGGAAAGTGCATATCTGATATCATACCATTGCCACATTCAAAGTTACTCTGCCAATAGTGAGATCAAGAGAATTAATCGTTTATGCTATGGATCCCTAATAAGTCCATTAACCATGTGAAATTATTCTTTGCTTGCTGCCGGCAAAATACAATAGACAGAGATTGGTTGAATTTTCAGCTTGAAGATGAATGCAAACAGGAAAACAATAAAATTTTCTAATTATACCTTGTGAAAATAGTACTATTCTGAATAGTTCCTCTTTCCTCAGTGCTCCACATATATGAGTGACTTCCAGTGAATTTAGTTTTGATTTATTACTTCTCCCATCTTTTTCCTTTATTAATACTTTATTCTACCTAACTCACATATTTTACAACAGATGAATAGTCCATGTCCTAATAAGTGCTTATGTACATTCAAACTCATTTTTATGGCCTTAAGATTTGAACTCTGCTAATGTTTTTAGATTTCTTACTCTTCATCTCTAATCACAGTTCCCACTGTTCAAAGCAAACTTTTTCTATCTCTTTGCATTCATCTTCATAAACCTCTCCTTTGGGTCTTCTTGTACTTCTGGTATGACCTTTTCCCCCCTGAAATTAACCTAGTGAATTCTTACAAATGATTCAGACTCAGCCTAGACATCATGTTCGGTCTCACCCTTGCCTGACCTCGTAATTCCTAGACAGATGTTGTTCCTATGATGTCTCGTAGAACAGCTCCACTTTTGCACACATGAATAATTACGAGTTTAATTCACCTTACCAGATGGTGAAACACCTTTTCACCTTTGAATCCCCTGCAAGAGAAGAGTTCCCACCACTGCCGCTGTCATAAATAAAATTAATAATAACCATCTAATAAAAAAAAGATTTGTTATATATTTTCATTTTTTGTTGAAAAAAGAAAAAGCAAACTCTTTAATGGAATATGTTCTTATTTAGTTACCTAAGAAAATGTGAGAGGAAGAAACATCACCTTATTGAATACATTTCTTAAAAGTAGCTCTATGATCTCGGTTTATTTTTGAAAATCATTCTTAGACTCAAACAATATTTACAAATTTTAAAGCAAATTATAATATGCAAACTAAATAGGCTCAGTGAGCATTCATAAAACAAATATAAGAAAAGAAAAAGTGAAGAAGTAAGGAACTCGTGGATTACAAAGATATATGTAATAAATGGTTTCTACATTTAGAATTTACAAATTACTATAGACAAGAAGAAAAATTTCCATGGAAGATCAGGATGAGGTTGACTGCAGTATTTAAATGAATGGTATAGACTGAAATAACTGTCCTTTTAATTTTTTTAAAACAGGGTTTTTCTCTGGCTTTGGAGACTGTACTGGAACTTGCTCTTGTAGACCAGGCTGATCTTGAAATCACAAAGATCCACCTGCATCTGCCTCCCAAGTGCTGGGATTAAAGGTATGCACCACTGCCACCTAACCCTTTTAAATATTTTAATTTCCTACTTAAAATAATGAGTCTCATTGAGGTGTTTTCTTGTATTTCTTATATTCACTCTCAAATCTTCTTTTGCCTGTCTTTATCTATCATTCCTTCTCTCATCCATTACCTATCTGCTTGTATACACATTGCACACAAATGTATTTTGCATGTTTAAGACATTCAATAATCTTTTGAGCTTGGTTGATTTTGCTTATTACAATAATGGTGCAATGATATTTAAATGCATGCCACTGAAATCACCCCCAAACACCTGTTTTGGGGAGCCCAAGCCTTGAAACTTGGAAAGAGGGAAAGACATGAAGCATCATATAAAAATAATATAAAATACAATTCGAAAATGAATGATTGAATCACAACAACATTATTTATAAAGGACCCAAAATGAATTGGATTATGAAAGTTAATAAAAATATCATGATTTTCAAAATAAAGTTTGTAAATGAGCAGAAGTGAGGCATATAGCAGGAATCATGTGAAGTATTAGGCAAAAAGCATTTCAAGAAAGTTTAATTATCTGAGAGACGAAACCAAAAGAGACCCTCTGAAAAAAGAAATTAAAGGAATTGAGAAATGTCGTTGATGAAATAAAATTATGACAGCTGAAGTTTATGAACTCAGAGAAACTTTTGCAGTTCAAGCTAATTTCCAAAGATTAAAATTAAAGACCTGAAAGGTGAATAAGAAAGTGGAGAAGATTAAATAGGTAAAATTAAAGATAAATTAAAGAAGAATATGTGAAGAATTTGTTAATGATATATTTGAAGAACTATAAAATTTATATCTGTAGCAAGAAATAATCTACCTAATCCAAATACAATATTTATAAAATAGGCTTAGCCTTTTAAATTATTTTTGAGAAAATATACTAAAATTATATTTGGGAAAAAGTACTAAGTCACATGGCAAACCATAGACTAGACTTACGAGTTAAATTAAGTTGTAAGAGTTAGTTAATAATAATAATAAATCTGTGCTAATTGGCCAAACAGTTTGTAATTAATATAAACCTCTGTGTATTTCTTATGGACTGAATGGACCAGGTGAGACAGAAATTTCCATCAACAGTAAAGATGAACTCACAATAAACCAAATAATATGGGTGCTATCCAATAAAAATTTGCATCATTTTACTACTAAATATCAAAATATTTTATTAGTTTGATTTCAATATTTTTATTGTCTGCATTGTAAGTAATAATAAGAAAATAAGAATAAGAAAAATATAAGAACTTGGAAATTTCAGGAAAAAAGAATAAGAAAAATAGAAAAGCATTAGAGTTTTGTGTATTGCACACTTTTGATATCAGTATTTGTGAGACTGTGACAAAAAAAATCACCATTAGTCAAGTTCAATATGGGCTATATCAAGAGAACTAGTCTCAACTACAACAATACAAATTTGAATTCCCCAATATCTGAATGCCAAGTTCAACTAAAGAGCCTCTTTTTAAAGATTTGGGCACAAACACTTTTAATTAAGCCAATCAAACTATAGAAGACATAAATAAAGGGGGAAAGTAATGGTTTTGAAAATCCCTTTTTCCTTTCTTTCTTGAGAACATATAAAAAGATGTTACTAAGCAAAACAGGGAAATAAGTCAAGCCAGACGAGCAACTAGCTTCCTAAAAATATTTTGAAAGAAAGTAATAAGAGAATAGATAATATAAAAGCATTGTGAATGGCTAAAACTGCATATAATTTTAAATGAATTTATTTTGCATGCATAGGCATCCCATATATAACAGTTCTGTTGAACTTGTATATAATTGTTTTCATGATACAAGTTGATGAGGACAACTGACCAGATCTCTTCCTCAAGAGAGCACCAGACTTCATTATGATAGTTGTGAGCCACCATGTAGTTGCTGAGAATTGAACGAAGGACCTTTGGAAGAACAAGCAGTGCTTTTAACTGCTGAGTCATCTCTCAACACTTTTAATTAAGCAAATTAAACCATAGAAAACATAAGTAAAGGGGGGGAGTAATAGTTCTGGAAAATCAAACATTTAAAACTTTTTCCTCACTTGCTTGAATATGTTTAAAAAGATGTTATTAATCAAAGTAACAAAGAAATATGTCAAACTAGATGAGTAACTAGCTCCCTAAAAATAGTATGAAAGAAAATGAGAATAGATAATATAAAAGCATTGTAAATGGCTACAACTGCATATAATTGCAAGCAAATAGGGTAATAAAATTAGTCTTTCCCTCCAATTTTTAAAAGTGCTTGGAAGAAAATGACTGAAGGACAGAACAAATTGGTTTAAGTTTGTTAGAGAATGGAGGGCAATAATACTGCTGTATTCTTTTACCAGCTTTTAAAAACATTTGCATTCAAATACTTAGAATGTGCATGCAAAATAAAAATTAATTACAAGGAAAATTACCCTTGTTGGTTTTGTACTGTTTTTTCCTAAGGACTCAGAAGTCAGATAAAGTGATTCCTAAAGAAAAACTCAAAATTCTTGTGCATGACTAAAGTCCATATACTTCCTACCTTCATTATTTGAGGATAAATGATAATTTGTCAGCATGCTGTTTTCTTTAATGCAGTGGTTGATTGCTAAAGTGCCCAACATTTTTCTGTTAAAATTTCTGAAGTAATAGGTTTCTTGGTTTTTGTCCAGTAACTCTTAGCATTGTACCATGACAATTATGAGTGTAGAAAGAATTAAATCATTTCAACTTGAAATTCCAGGACTCTAGTTCTGCCACAGAAGGCTCTTTCTACATAGCCAGTGTAATAAACTGACCTGGAATCAGCTATGTTGTTATGTGCCATGAAATAACCAACTACTTCTATTTGATTAAAATATTTCAATTGAAATACAATTACAACACATTCCCACATCCCTTTCTTCCTTCCTATTTCTCCAAAGCAAAGCTTCCCTTTTCTTGCCCTTCCCATTCATTCCTGCTTTCAAATTGATTCATTTTTTTATCATTGAACATATGACTATTACCCAATGATTCTTATTTGTTTGTGTGTATGTGTTTAGTGCATTGAACCACCAATAAGGGTGATAATTCCTGGGAGAGGTGAATTTTTCTGCTTGCAATCTTTAATTTTCTTGTAGCATTTGATTTAGGGGTGGGACTGCCTGAAATTTTGCAGTTTCCAAGTAAAGATATCCATTGGTATTGCCATTGTTCCAATCTTTTTATGAAGCCTTTCTGGAAAGAGACTGTTTCACCACACACTTTCTGGTATTCTGAGACTTACAGTTTTTCTTCCTTGTCTTTTGCTATTTTCCCTGAATCATAGATTCAGAAACTGTGATAGATATGTCCTTTTGGGCTAAACTCCCCACAGGGAAGTCATCTCTGTATTGTGCCCTGTAACTGGAGGTTTCTTATCCCACCTGGTCTCACAGTTGCTTTTAAAAATAACCAAACAGAGGCGTATTATTATGTACATACTGTTTGGCCCATTAACTCAGGCTTATTATTATTTTTTTTCTATTTTTATATTTTATATAATTAATAAAACAGTGCTTGTATAAAAATTCACACAAAGTTGCTAGAGATCATACAATTTCCAAAAATGTCCTGGGTTTGTGTTACATTCAGTTTTCTAAGGGTGCACTCAGATCAATACTCAGGCTTACTATTAACTAGGTCTTAGAACTTAAATTAGCCCATTTCTATTAATCTATGTATTGTCCCTTGGCCATGGCATTACCTCACATTCTGCTTCTCTTGCAGTTGCTTGTGTTTCCTTTGACTCTGTCTTCTTCCCCTTGTATTTAGTTCAGCTTGCCTGCAAAGTTATATTCTGCCCTGCCATAGGCCAAGGCAACTTTTTTATTGACCAATGGAACTGAAAACATATTCACAGCATACAGAGGGTTATCTCACATCAGTGTCCAGCTGTATTTTCTGTTGTGGTCTCTGGTATTATCATCAGAGACTTTGTTGATGAACAGTAATAGCTACACTTTTCTTTGGGTATAAGAATAAGATTTAGAGTATATTATGGAATTACGCTGGTCTAGAAAATTGATGATTGTAAATAGTTCTCATTGACTTTGACCTCAGTCACTCCAGAAAGCCACCTAAGCTTTCAGAACAGGTCTGATTTCTCTCTTGTTGAGTAGGCCTTAAGTTCAACTGGACAACTGTTGATTACCACTAGCAAGTCATTGTCACTACCGCCCTTCTACAAATACTTTACCATGCTGGACATTGTTGCTATTCATGGGTGTTACAGCTGTGCAATGATATTTTGCTTGTACTCAAACAAATAAAGCTTGGCTGATGATCAGAGGGCAAAGCTAGCCACTCATTAACCATAAAATTCTGGCGGTCTGTACAGATAGACAGGAAGTGACATGACTGGATGGAGAGAAAAATATAAGGTGGGAAGAGACAGGAGCTCAGTCTCTTTTAGGTCTGAGGATTTCATAGAGTCTATCAGCAGCAAACTCCACAGGCCCCAAACTCCAGAGGCACCTGAGCTCCAAATGCTGCAGCTCTGCTAACCTGCCTTAGCTAGCTGTGCCTTCAGGCAGCTCCCACCAGAACCTCCCACCACATTGTGTATCTTCCACAGGATCCCCTGTGTGAGTTTTTCAGTCAACTTGCTCCCTCTCCCTGCAGGTTCTGGGGATACGGGAGCAGCGAAGTATATATCCTATCTAAGGGAGCCATCTTAGGGTTGGCAAGAGACTTGACTCTTGAGGGGTTCGCAGGTGTCCAGGAATATGTCCCCAGCTGGTACCTTGGGCAACTAAGGAGAGGGAACCTGAAATGACCCTATCCTATACTGATGAATATCTTGCATATCACCTTAGAACCTTCATCTGGCGATGGATCGAGGTAGAGACAGAGTCTCAATTTGGAGCAACGGTCTGAGCTCTTAAGGTCCAAATGAGGAGCGGAAGGAGGGAGAACAAGAGCAAAAAATCAGGACCACGAGGGATGCACCCGCCCACTGTGACAGTAAAGCTTCTACTGTTATCGCAGCTGCCACACACTCTCAGTTTTTGGCTTCATGCTAGCAGCTGCCACTGTCTTCAGCCAGGCGGTGTACCACCTGTGTACTCCAACCAGAAGTACTATGCAGCCTTATGATCCATCATCACAACAACAGATCTGGTGAGACAATTGAGAATCCTTAAAATAGGGAATTACTTTAAAAGAGAGAAAGAGAGTTTTTATACCACATTTAAAAAATGGGAAGCATTAGCCGGGCGGTGGTGGCGCACGCCTTTAATCCCAGCACTCGGGAGGCAGAGGCAGGCGGATCTCTGTGAGTTCGAGGCCAGCCTGGTCTACAAGAGCTAGTTCCAGGACAGGCTCCAAAACCACAGAGAAACCCTGTCTCGAAAAACCAAAAAAAAAAAAAAAAAAAAAAAAAAAAAAAAAAAAAAAAAAAAAAAAGGGAAGCATTATTACAATGGAGGAAGTAAGGTCTATGTATGATAACATCCTGGATGGTTTGAAAAAGAAGCAATTAAATAGAGGATAACTAATCTAGATGGAATTCATATAATGTCAATTATATTAATTATCAATTTTATCATTTTTGTTTCAACATTAAAAATTGTATTAATAATTATTACTAAAATACAAGTTATAGGAAAATGTTTTAAAACAGATGGTTGAAACATTCAGAACCAGACAGAGGAATTTGATTTAAAGGAGAACCAATCTCAGCATTTCATTGTATGGTTAAAGAGGAACAGCCTCAAGATTTCAAACAACCAACTTTAATTTATCCACTCCCCTTAGATGAAAAACTGCTAAGTGATACAGACCCTCAAGGATATGCAAGAGCTAAATGAACTCTGAAAATGTTAGACTTAAGGAGATTCAAGGAAGTGATAGTCTCGGATGGCTTTCACATTCACTTTTTGTGAAGCAGCTGTTAAATTCATAATCAACTTGTAATAAAACTATGCCTCAAGACAGGAGAGAATTGGTTACAGCACTCTTGGAGCCTGGTCCTCAATTTCAATGGAAGACCTAATGAAAAGATGAGGCTAAGTCCTTTGAACAATGAAGTAGGGTTAATGTATAGAAATCTTCTGATATCAACTTTTTAGTGAGGAAAATTATGCTAATGTAAAAAGGCAATCTCTATATGCTGACCATACCCTGGCTTTATGCCATGCAGCAGTTTTGAATGCTTGGGGCAGAACTGAAAAAGGAGGAAAGAAAATCAAGTCATTTATTAAAGTTCTACAGAGCCCAATAGAAACCTTCACGAATTTTGTACAAAGGTTGACTTTAGATGTTAATAGAATGATATCAAATTTAGAAGCTAGACAAATAATAATTGAATCTCTGGCTTTTGAAAATGTTAATGTGAAATGCAAAATGATAATTATGTTGTTGAACTCAATATCAGAACCCTTGGAGGGATTGATCAGAGACACAATCAACATTGAATCTCATGACCATGATGATTCTTGGATAGAAGAGGTGATTTCCAGAGGTTTGAAAAAAAATTAAAATGTCAAGTGTTTCAATTACAGTAAACAAAATCACCTTAAAAGGGATTGTAAACACAGCATATCTAGAAACATATTTGTCTAAGCATAATCCAAACAGAATGTCCCTCTCTTCTGAAATGTGAAGAAAGTATGGCAAAGGCAGGCATTGGACTAATGACTTTCAATCAAGAAACGACAATCAAGGTAACCCTTTGCCATTGAAGAGCTTCATGTAGGCTCCATGCCAAATTTGGCTCAGTTGCTTCCAACAATTAAAGAACATAATTCCTGCCGGGCGGTGGTGGCGCACGCCTTTAATCCCAGCACTTGGGAGGCAGAGGCAGGCGGATCTCTGTGAGTTCGAGGCCAGCCTGGTCTACAAAGGGAGTTCCAGGACAGGCTCCAAAAGCTACAGAGAAACCCTGTCTCGAAAAACCAAAAAAAAAAAAAAAAAAAAAGAACATAATTCCTATTGTAAAAAACCATACTGTTCTGGATGATAAAACAGCATTAGAAGATAAAACAAAATTTTAGGAGAAAGCATAAAGCAAATATTAGGTTTGATTTGAACAAAAGAAACACCTTAATTAGAAGAGATGATAGTTCATTAAACAGAACAGCCATTCGATCTAAACTACCTTTAAAACAAACAACCACTTTTCATTTGATCAGATATTTCTTGCCGTAAGGCAATCTTCCCAACATTAGGGTTGGGAAAAGGCTTTGTTTTAGTCTTTTCAGGAGAATGAAGATATCCAATTTCTCAGCCTCCACAGGATTCTGAAGATCACTTGACAAATAAGACATGTGAAGAAAAAGGATAAATCATCCAAAAAAAGTTCCAAGAAAAAGAAAAAAAAAATGGCCTATTAGTATATCACTTCGCCAAACGTATAAAATTTCTTAAATCTTCCCAGTTATTTTTTATGCTGCTCTCTACAGACATATAATGCAATTGGTCTTTTTTTAGTTCCCATCCAACTTAAAGCTGGCTTTGGAGTTGGAATATGACTCTCTCCTCTACACCCAAGCATTCTTGTTAAAGGAAAACTCCAAATCTCTGGGTCCTGTCAGAAGAACAATCTGATTTGGAACAGAAGAATAATCAAAATTAGTGACTATTCTATTGCCATTAATCTCGCAATCCATTGGTTTTATTTTGACTCTTTAAAGCTTTTATTAAGTTATAAATATTATCTCAAAAATTTTAAGATTTATATATAAACATATATTAATATATAAACATATATTAATAGTCATATAGACTACTAATTAATTCTAGGAAAAGTTTTTACCTAGCTTCCTATAAATGATTTTTGGTTTGAGTCTCTGTCAAGTAACTAGAAATTAAGTTTTTATAATCTGAATACACAAAACAAATACTGAATCTTTAAACTCTTTGAGATCTGCTGCATATGACATTTAAAATGATACATTTTCTTCAGTGATCCAGAACACACCTAACAGTGATCTGTGACCTTTACAGTCTCCATATGATGATGAAACTCTACAACAACGATTCCTCCAGGACTATGATAGCACCACTAAGTTGAAAAATACCACCTAAAGATCAGTTTTGGACTACAAACTTCTCAAAACAATTTTGAGGTAGCTACCGGAGATGATTCAGCCTCACAGACTACTTCAGCCAGTAATTGAGACAAACCCTGTACTTTCCCAATGCACAGAGACTAGACAATGAATGATATAGTTACCTTTCCCGGGACTTGACAACTAACCCATTTTTTTTTCTTTCCAGGATCCTCTAAAGATACAGTTGTCCCCCAGACAACAGGAAGTAAATTTAGAAACATAACACCCACATTCCCAAGAGGTGGGATGGGTGGTTTTTGTCTTTCATTGAGTTTTGGATATTTGTCATTGTTTAGGGGGATAGATTTCAAGCTGTTATTGGTAATGGTCAGGAAAAGAAAATGAACAAAGCAGATTAGATTTAGATACTTTATTTAGCAAAGGAAAAAAGGAATACAGATATGATAGGATATAAGGGTAGATTATTGAATCTACTATGAAAAGAAAAAGTATATAGAAATAGGATGAGAACATAGTTTATTGAATCTTCTTTTAAACCAAAAAAAAAAACAACTAATGGTTTTAAATATTTTACATTGATATGGTTTTTTGTATATTGATACAAATTTAGATTATTTTTGCTAGAATATACATACATTTCTAATCTTGTTCATGATATTGTACCTGTGTAACTGATTTAACAATGTAATCCAAGTTTTCACCATTGAAAGGAATTATCAGCAATTATTTAGGATAATGAGGAAATTCGGGTTAGTAATTAGTCAACTATTACAATCAAACTGGCAGTCATATTAGGTATTTTTCAAGGTCAAACAGAAATATATTTTAGATAGACAGAAAGTCTTTAAACATTTCAGAGATCTACAGATTATGGCATATAATATGTTTTAATAACATACTTTTTATGACAATGACACATGTTTGTTCCTGGAAACACCAATCTACTTCAGAGTAGATGATAAAAATCAAGGAAACTACATATGGATTTTACTTTCTTTCTAGCAAAAGATAGACACTGGGCAAGAAAGTATTTTTGCCTTGACTGCTGACAGCATGCTGTCCAAATTGGACAAGCAGGGCAGAAAAGAACGTGATTGCCAAACTTTGCCAAAATAAAGTAGGAGAATCCTTCAGAATATTCTGCTTCACAGAAAAGTGTGTCAAATGCACTAAGCCTATAGGCCAAAGATTGATGCCCAAACATTGCAGAGAAATTTTGGGTGACTGTTCAGGAAGTCAGCTATTTTTGTCATTTCTCACAATATTTTGAAAGTCACTTGGTTGCACTTCCTGCTTACTCTGGTAATATTATTTTCTTCTCAGGTGTCTGATGGAGTTGAAGACTTTATAGTTATGGTTTTCTTTGTTATAGATTCAGAAAAGAAAGTCACTAAAGAGGTGTATATGTTGTAACATTGAGAGTCATTAAAAGATAGTTTTGGTAATGCAAGTTAGGATAGAATGGTGAATTAGGTACAATTTTTTGGACTCACCAAGATAGAATAGATAATGGAGCATTTTTTTATGAATTAGTCAATTGCAAATAGGCTAGACATTGCTGATATATTTATTGTCTATACATATATATATAGTCATTGTTTTTATTGTATATAATTTTTCTTATATTACTTATAACCCTCTTATTTTAGACAAAACAGGGAAATGTGGTGAGATTTTTTTTTTGTGCTCTAACAAAAAAGCTTGTATGGAGATCAGAGTGCAGACCTAACTATAGATGCCAGGAAGGGCTGGCATATAACTTTAAATCAGCACATGGGAGGAGGAAACAGGAAATGTTAAGGCTGGTAGGAGAGAGTAAGGGTGATGACAAGAACTTGGCCCCTTTTCAGATGAGAAGCTGATGAGTAAAAGGTGGCTGTGGTTTGCTGTTTTATCTCTCTGATCTTTCACCATTTACCCTGATATCTGACTCTGGGATTTTAATTAGTAAGAGCAATTAGGATTAGCACTATACAGGTGGGTAGAGTGAGGTTGGTCATAAGCTAAGAAGGGGTTAAACCGTGACTAAAATCCTGGATTTTCTGATTCTGAGAGAAGTAGGAGTTTGGATGCTCCCCTGCCTTGGTTAGACATCAACAGATGGGAGCAGATAGACTTCCCCAGTCGCAGACATGCTGTGGTGCCTGTAGCCAATGATAAACTTATGTCTTCAAGGTTAAGAGAACTGGTTGTTGTTTTTATCTGCTAGCTGAAACATCTCCAACTGTATTCTTTTCCTTTCTATATGAACTTATAAAGTTCCTTCCCCTGGCCTCTACTGCTCCTGGGTATGTTAATGAAAGCCTTTGATGTTCTTGCCCCAATACCACCACATATATATCCATCTGGCCATTCTTGATGGGTATAACTATGCCCTGCTTTCTCTTAATAAATGAGCTGTGCTCCTACACAGTGTCCTGGGTTTTCTTTCCCATCATACTTGTTAATGTTCAGGATGCTCCTTCAGTCCTTTCCGTGCTTGACCACACTTCTCCCACACACCCACCTCCATCTGCCTAGTGTACAATAGTCAGAACATACTGAGATGAAGCAGTAATGGAGTCCATCAGGACAGGACTATTTCAATGATCTCTTTGCTTTGCACTTTGCATAATATTTTCTGGTACCATGGAGAGTGGCTAACAAGAAAGAGGCTTTCAGGACAGATCCAGTTCAAATTACCCCTGTCTTGTATCTTTCCTATATGGTTCCAGCCCTAGGAAATGACCTCCAACCCTTGAAAGGCAAGCAAGTGCTACATGGATAGTCTATCTTGTTGGGAAAGTCATGTGAATTACCCTCACCAACCACTAGAAAGAAAGTTTCTTGTTCTTGATAGTAGAAATCTTGCTAACCTATGGTTGCTGTGAGGAACATTTTCAGCCCAAGTGACTTAACAACCTTTGAAGACACGATATATATACATAAGGGAAGGATTCAGATTTAAGGAGCTAGACCAGGGATTACCAGGAGTTACACCCAGATAAAATTAGAGTTAAAGATGTGGTCAAATAAAGCAAATTATCACTAACCAAGTCTAGTAAATTTGAAACGGCAAAGGCAAATTGAGGCAATCAAATTATATAGCAAAAATCTTGGAATTGTTTTGATAGAGCATACCTTCCATTGCCAATTACAGATCCTCATCCTCATCACAGGGAAATATTGTAAGGAATTAATCTATAGGGAAAAACACAGAATATTAGAATCATGAATCTAAAGCAAAGGTTGTTACTTTTAAGGAACAGGATTTTAAGTTTGGCAGGCTTAATATTTACAAAAGAATAATTCTTTTTTTAATTTTTATTTTTATTCTTTTTTAATTAAAATTTCCACCTCCTCCCCGTTTCCCATTTCCCTCCCCTCCTCCCAAATATTGCCCCCTCCCCCAACTCCCCTCCCCCTATCCCCACTCCTCTTCTCCTCCCCCCACACCATTTACATTGTCCCCAGCAGAATGAATCAAATGCTACAGAAAAATGAGAGTAAACTTATCATTTAAAGCAATCACTTAATTAGTAAATTGACAAACGGGAGGTATTTGGATACAGTTTTCACGTACAAATCTCTTTATGATAGGAGAAATATTTGATTCAGTAGACCATTCTCCACTATAACACTTGGAGAAAGCTGGAGAGGAATGCAGAAACTGAGTCAAAATTGTCATGTATTCCAAGACGTGGTATGCTATGTTTGAGAAGAGAAAAACATATACTCAAAATGCTAGGTACAGGTGACATTATATTGCAGAAACATAATTCCCTTCTAGAGAATATTGACAACCTAGTTGGAATATAAGTACTTCCTGGTGATTAAGAGATGAAAAGATGTTTCTTTAAGTAATAGATCAAGTCTTTTCAGAAGGACACTTAATTTCTTTTATTTTGAGGACACTTAATTTCATTAAATATTTCTCCCTTTCAGATATCAGGAACAGTTATCAGGCAATGAGAGGAAACAGTCACTTTACTGAATTATGATCACCTATAGGAAAGTCCTGAGTTATTAAGTTATCTGCAAGCTAAGAAGCATACCTGTCTTGATGCCTTTGTGACAAGTGAGATGATGGTGTTATATTTAATGTACTTATTAAAAGGGATATCCTTAGGAATGTGTAGGGGATAAATATAAATACATTTATAATCTATAGTGATGCTACTAACATTCTAAAATGATATCTATAGATTGGATGACAGACTAAAAAGAGACTGACCATCCAATTATACAACTAGAAATAACCCCTGCAAGTAACATGGCATCAACTCCAACACACTGGTGACAGCAGTGAAGATAAAGAATCTGCTTTGACAGATGTTGGAGAGATGAAACTGACCAGACATTTTTTTTAACTAATTAAATTTGGAAGTTAAAAAATTGCATAAGTTTTTAAAAAGTTCTATTTTTTCATTAAGTGACTTCAATATGGCAAACAATTAATTATTTACAGCATTTAAAGAAAACTACGGCTTCTTTGAGTAAATCTGTAATTTTGCTTAGATGATAGTAACACTCTGTGTATATATGAATAGAGTCTTGCTTGATTACATGTGAAAGTCATCCCAGAAAGAACATAAGATTTTGCCAGAAATTCTCATTACATTTAATGTTCTTTCATAAATAATGTTATGAACTTAGTTATAAAATACCTAGGAGCAGACAGAAGGATGTTAAACATGTAATAGGTGATTAATATTAGTCATTTGGTGTATCTAGTTGGTGAGACAGTATGACCAATTTTTGATTTGTGAACTAAAATTATCCTATTATTCTAGGTAAAAAACAAAGAAATGTGTGTTTTTGTATGTGACTAGGGACATATGTTTTCTCTATTTGTATATATTATATAATAAATTCTGTTCGGAGCCATGTGGCCTAATATTGAATCAGCATATGAATGCTTGCAAAATGGGTCTCCATGAGGCAAAAGCCATGGAGATGGTCTCTCACTTGGCATGAATTAATGGACCTTGGAGTAACACAGAATACTTCTGGAACCATGTAGCCCGCATGATCTCCTTTCTCTCATAATATCAATGATTCTCTTGATGGCTTTTAGTGTCACTTTGTCAGTAATGCATGAGACAGATGTGATCATTTCCAGAAACCCCATTATTTTCCTCAAAAAGATTCTTTCTAAGTTTCTTGAGAACTGATGCTCCCTAGGTTTCTTATCTAGAAAAGCAGCTGTTACCACAGTCTCTGGGAACCTTTCGATTTGGCACTGACAGGATCACAGGCAATAAAAGTTAATGGGCAGTTAAAGAAATACAAGCTAATTGCATGCAAACAGTATATGACAAACACTCCTATTTCTGTAAATATGCTTTGTTAAGTTTTAAACCATACCGTTGTTCTTGAGAATGTGCACCTATGTTAGGACTGGATGTGCCTGACTTGATATTTAGCTAATCTAACAAAATGCTGAGTGTTGTTTTAGGTTTAAAAGTTATTTTTATGAAGAATTGGGGGGGAAAAACGTATTTGTCTTTTTTTTCAAAATTTAATCCTGTAGGGTCGAAAAAAAAAACATGCTTGTTTTTGAAGTATAAATAAGGATGGCTTGGGGTATTCAGGCCAACGACTGATTTGAAACACATCTGGTGTTCTGGCAGTTCATCTTCTACTCATTCCCCTTTCCTGTCTGAGGACCTGAACCCTGGGCTGTGATGGGACCTGTACAAGATAACAGATGGAGAAAATAATTGAGCTGTAAATATACAAAACACAATGTATTTAATCTTTGTATTTAAACTATTATATTTTGCCAAATTTCATATTTTAAGTTTAAATTGATTATGTTTAAGATTTAACATAAGTTGTGTTGGAGAAAATAATCATTTGTTGATTATATCTAAGTCTTAGATCACGAGATAAATCCCATATCTGAACCTGTTAAGAGGGCAAAGAACATGAGTCTAGATGGGTCCTATGTGGATAAACAATACTATTATTCTGATTAATTGACATATTATTAAAATTATTACTGATGGCTTATTGCCATACCCTTAGACCACTGTATTTCCCACCCCTCTTCCAAGAAGCATTTTCTTACAAGAAATAGAAATCAACAAATAATCCCACAAATCATCCATGTGCAAGACTAAGAGATGATGGAGAGTTCCTCCCAAATAAGGACCACCATACATCACACCACTACCATAACTATTGAGACATCTTCATCAGAGAAGACCAGGAAAGGCTGTAACAAGTAGGAGTAGATGCTAATATAAAAGTCCTATAGTTTTCTGGCCATAAAAAGAGAGTTGCATGTATGAACCCATGGCAATTGTGACATTATACACAAGACCTTTGCAAAAACAAGCTGGATAGAATTCCTGTCTCAAGAATAAAGGTGGGCATGGAATCCCACCCCTGACAGAGGAGCTATTGGCATTTTATTGCTCCTGTGAGAAACTTTAGCTTTCTTTAATGTTGTAAACCCTGGCAGAGAAATCATACCCAGGGCAGGGACTCCTCAAAAGACATATGTGTGATACAAACAGAACTGGAAGTATGGGTAGAGGAAAAAAAAAAAAACCCTCAAAGATGGGTGGGTAGGAAAGGGAGTATGGATACCATGGTTATTGAAAATGTTGTGAGGGGTGATGTGTTCAAAACAAATAGTGTAGAAATCTCTAAGTATTAAAAGATACTGTTTAAAATGATTTGGTATCCTATTTGCCTTTGTATTGCACATTAGCAGAATTTTAACACTTGAGCTACTTTCCCATTTCCTTTTCCTAATTTCTTTAATAATGTCCAATATGTTTTTTTCCTGTAATTAACTATATGAGTTAGTTTGAATGAGAATGGACCTCAAAGGCTAATGTTTAAATATTCTTGTGGAATTAAGAATTAGAAGTTTCTGCTTTGTTGGAGGTATGTCACTGGGGGTGGGCTTTGACATTTCAAAGTCACCTGAAAATCTCAGTCAGAACTTTCTCTTCCTTGAGCTCATTCTATCAGTATGTAAGCTCTCAGCTATAGCTCCATTGCTGTGCCTGTCTGTTTTCTGCAATTATAGCAATCTACATGGGTTCATGATAGTCGTGCAATCTAACCCTCTAGAATAGAACTGTAAGCCCCAAAGTTAAGTGTTTCCTTGGTTGTTGTATTTTATCAAAGCAATGTAAAAGTAAGATACAATATAAATATTTATATTATTTTTGAATGTTTATTATATATCAGATTTAATTTTAATGACACACATGATTTTTTTGTTTAAGAAATAAGGCAAAAGGAAGGGAAGGAGGAAGAGAGAAATGGAAGGAGAGAACAAAATATGTATGCCATTGGGAAATGCTCATAAGAATAAGTTTGAGAATGAACCTGCTTTTCTCAATGTTTTAATAAATATATACTAGATGCTATTGCAATATATATTTTGAAAAATATGCAGAGGAGTATGCCTATTGCCTTCTAGTATATTTTTATTATCTTCCCCATTGCAACAGACTCAGTGTGTACACATTGTTCAAAAGGACAAAGCCTTCTCATAATTTCCATCTCCAATCTGAAAATCTGGCTATATTTTCTTTGTTCACCATCTATTTCTACTCCCTCTATCGAATTTCTTTTCTATGTGTTCTCTGTCACTTACAGTCTGACCATAAGGATTTAAAATCTACTTGTGTTTTCACTTTTATAATTACTATCTCCCTAGTTCCACTACTGATAATATATTATCATTGTGTTCTTGGGTGAGGATTTGCAGACAAATCAGACTATGGCACCATATTCATTATAGATCTTGAGGTAAGTAAAAGAAACCAGTGAACATTTATGGGTTAAAATTTATATTATTCCCAACACAATTATAAGGGTACTATGCAAAAACTTCTGGAACTAAAACTCTTCTATACTTGGCGGATTCAGTGTCCAGGGCATTCACAACATTAAAATTGTCTGACTGTAGAAAGTTGTTAATAAATCCCTGAAGGTATCTTCCATATTCTGGGAAACTAAGCACATACAGTACCAAGCAGGATAATTCTGTCTCGTTTCAGTAATTGCACCAATTTGTGTGAAAGATAGAAATGTGCCCTTTACTCTAAGAAAATGAAATTGAACATCCTTACCCAGTGCCTGTAGCCAATTGGCTTTGTTCTGGGAAAGATCTTGACAACGTTTCACAGTGCCCCAAGTTATCAGCAATGTCCACTTTCCTTTTTTAAGTGTTAGTCTTTTTCTTATACTTTTTCATCCAAATTCCTTCAACATTTTGAATATAGCAAGTATTTCTTCCAGCCCAAGAATGTGCTAGATACAATACCTGCTTCCATGAATACTAACACAAAGAAAGACCTGGTACTGTATTCAATGGACTCATGCTCTTTCCACATGTAAATATATATGGGGCACAACATGATGCACATGACTTGGATTAATGAAGCAGGGTATAAGAACAATTCCATGAGGTGGGAAAGGAATACACAGTGCTGATGTTGCAAAGACTATGCACTTTTGTGGCATGATGAAGAGGAGAGTATCACAAGAGGGTGGACAGTGAGAAGAAAAAGATAGATACAAAAACACAATTCAGACCAAAACAGAAAGCATCATATCTCCATCTAAAGAGATAGTTGAGTGCTAGAGCAAGCATATTCTCCTTGGATTCTTAGGCTTTTTAATTGTTCCTGACACTTTAAATCCACTTTCCTTCCCAGATGACTTCACTAATAATATTCTTTTTTATAGAGGAGAATGAGTCAATAAAAATCTTCTTTGAATTCTACATGATCTGCCATTCCTTTCCTGAAATTATTTAAGTGTATTTAAAAGTATTCTCTACTATACAAGTTATCATATGTGCTTCACAATATTTGGGATTGGAATAAAAAGTATCATAAATGTTATAGTGCAGGCATTGTTAGCATGGTATTTTCTCTCTGGCTTACAAAAAGTAGTATATGCAACTTGGAATCTCCAATAGTGTTACCAGTGTCTAATAAAACACACAAGTTAAGGCACGTTAAAATGTGGATTCATTTTAAAAATAAAATGTCACATATCTTTGAATATTCTATGACAATTAGAATGGAGTATCATTGACGAATTTGTCTTATATGAGCATTTTAAAATATACTCTCAGTAAAATCTAATAAACCAAAGATTTGTGCATTATTCCTCAAATTCAACTATACAGTTGACAAACTTATTGATGGTAGTATTGAGGCTTATTTTGGGGTTAAGCAACTACTAGAAAAATAATAAGATATATTTATGTAGACACAATAAGATAGTAGAGATTTTATATGACGATAGCCTGTCAGCAACTTTCTTATCATTAAGAGTCTAAAATGAGAAAAGAAGAGATCACCTAGATTTTACCCAGCACATGGGGATGGTAAACATGAAGACCGGTGAGTTGACTGAAAGAGGGGCCCCAGAACTTGGGAAAAGGCCAGGAGAGGCTCCCTAATCACTTCCTTATAATAAATGGACATTTTATGCAGCCTACATCTATTTAACTTAAATTCACAGTCTAAAATGTTACTTCATATGACCTTGTTTTTGCATTCTAGACAATTTGAATTTAAATTCTAATTTCATTTGAAATTAGGTTTTCTTTATATAATCATGCATTTTTAGGGACTCATCCATATTGTAGCATGTGTAAGATAAGCCTGTTTTTCTTTTTGTTACTGAGTAGATTCAGTTGTATTAACATTACTATTTCTTTTAATGCAGTCACCCAAGTGCAGGTATTTAGATTTTGTCCATCTAGAGGTTACCACAAATGCCCATATTAACTTTGTTCAACATATCTTCTTATGAACATATGATCTTTCTTTTTGATAAATAAGAGAAATTCCTGGGTCCTGTTATAAATGAGTGCTCACTTTTACACAATTTATCAAATAGTTCTCCAAGGTGACTATTTGATTTTGTCTTTCCTACAGCAATAGATGATGAATTCAACTCACCACTTCTTTGTCAGCATTTGCTGTTATCAATCTTTTAAGCTGTCTTTTTGTAACTATCACGTGAACATTGTATTGTGAATTCAATAAATGTTTCTGTAATGATGTGGATTTAATTTATATTTCTGTAATGATTACTTATTTTGTATATTATGTATTTTCCATATACTGATTAATCATTTATATATTTATTCTTATTTATCATGCTACTAATTTTTAAAATGTAGAATTTCTTATTGAACTATAAATGTTCATTTGTTTTTTTCCACAGATACATATGCCAGATAAATTTCTTATATATACTATGACTATGTGAGTATAATTTTATATATCTATAGGATATATAAACCTATATTGTATATATTCAATAGATAAGTCGGTATACAGATTATTCTAGGATTGGCAAATATTTTCTCTAACTAGGAAGCTATCTCTCCACTCAGTTCACTCTCTTAATGTGAGCAATGGCAGTGAATTGGGACAAAGTGCAAAGCATAAAATCTATTCTGCCTTTAATGTAGGGAGAAAATAAAAATGAATGTCTGATATCTACTTCAGAAATTAGTTATTCTTCTTCAATTGCACTGATATCTACATATTCTTAGTGTATGATCATGAAATCTACCTGTAATCACTCTTGTATAAATGAAATCTGATGGACAAGCATTTTATGTACATCTGTCACAGAATATTTGGTGGCTTCTGCATTGTCTAAGTTAGGCTTTATTTGCTGTGAAGACAGAACAAATTTTGCCAAAGAAAATATTTAATTGGGGGTGGTTTTTACTTCAGGGATTTAGTCTATGATTGCCATGGTGTGAAGTATGGTGGCATGCAGACAGACATGGTGTTGGAGTGGTGGTTGAGCTCTCCATCCAAACAGAGAGAAAAAACACTGGTTTGAGCACTTGAAACCTCAAAGGCCACCCCAATGACACACTTCTTTCGAAAAGGACACACCTTCTCCTTGAGACCTCACCTTCTATTGGTACCATTTCCTATGCGCCTGTGAGAACAAATCCTATTCAAGCTACAACACCCACTTTCCCCCAGATGTTTTTAAATAATTTTTTTTTTTTTTTTTTTTGGTTTTTCGAGACAGGGTTTCTCTGTGGTTTTGGAGCCTGTCCTGGAACTAGCTCTTGTAGACCAGGCTGGTCTCGAACTCACAGAGATCCGCCTGCCTCTGCCTCCCAAGTGCTGGGATTAAAGGCGTGCTTTAAATTATTTTTTTAGTGAGTCATGCTTGACTGAGAAAATTTTGTTTTTTCGATATCTGAGAGTATCAAGGGTATTTCCTTAATATCTGCCTGGATTGCAAGAGCTTATGACTACTTATGCCACCATCATATGATTTGACTGAGCACCCTGTTCTCAGCCTGTTAACTTGTTTTGGTCTTTAGGTATTTCCTCAGGCTCTCCTCGTGAGCATTACTACACTTATCCTGGGAAACAACTAATGAGACCAGGTTGCTCTTGTGCTCAAAGACATGTGACACTTAGTCATAACTTGTCATTGTGGCAAAACATTTTAGTGACTGTAACCATTGTGCTCTTGGAGTCCTAAAATGTCACATTTTCTATTCCTACTTTTTCCCTACATGAGAAGTAGCTGATTCTAATTCGGTTTCCACTGGCATAAAGACCATGATTAAAAGCAACTTTAGTTACTATTAGTCCTGATCACAGAATATCATAGAGTGAGGCCAAGGCAGGAATTCAAACAAGACAGGAGCCTGACAGCAAGAACTGAAGCAGAGACAGTCGGGGAATGTTGCATACAAGCTTAGTCCCCAGATTTAACTTTAGCTACCTTTCTTATACCTTCTAGTATCACCTTCCTGGGGTCAGCACTACCTCCATTGGCCTATGCCATTCCACAATAATTGTTAATCAACTAACTATATGCCCCCCCACCAGTTTCACAAATGGCCCAAACGATATTCAATTGTTCACTTGTTATTTTTATTTTATTATCTTACCTAAGTTTCATCATTAACTTGTTCAGTTGTACATTTTGCTTTCCTTCTATGCCATTCTTCTTGCATTAGTATTAGCTCCTGTGTATGGTACAGATGGATCTATCTAACCCACATTTTTCATTGAGTTTTTCCTTCTCGGAGCATATACCACATCCTACCATTGAGTCGTTATGCTTGGTAATTTACTCTTGACATTTGATGCTATGTGTATTCTTGAGGCTTTTTTTCTTTCTCTGTGTCTGCATGTCTTACTCTTCTTTCCAGAACTGTGAGACCTGGTTAATGTTCCAAGTGTTGCTTTCTCATATGCACCTAACCATCTTTATTGAGTCAGAAAAGCTTCCGGGTTTGAGAGTTGTAGTTAGTAATTCTGGGTAAGAGATCTGAGAATTTTTAGTCGCCTGCTCAATCTTTGGGGGAAATATTTGAGAAAAAAACAGTTTCCAAGGAAAATTACATCTGTTGCATGTGTGACTGACAAAATAAAACTAAAATTGCCCAAAGAAACAACAGTATAATGAGAGAGTAGAGGCTGTAATCTGCATGATTTTTTTGCAAATTCTAATGCTGCCCCACAGGTTTATGGGTCCTTGCTAGCAATGTGATGTGGACTATGAGAGCTGAAGTAACTATCAAGGCTTAAGCCTGAAATGCACCTAGTAGAGGGATGTGTAAATGTCATGGATCTTGTGAAAGTCTGGCATAGTAGATAATATCAGAGAAGTCAGGGAGTGAAGCAGAGAAAGAACAAAGAATCAAAACTTCCAAGGGGTTCTTTGTGAGAAGCTATTTAATTATATTTACTTTATAATAAAGCTATGAACAAATTCTAACTGGGAGTTGCATGATGATTGTAGTGGACATTATTTTGTAAAGCTGACTTCTAAAGACCAGGTTCAGTTTTTTGTACTTATACAGGATTTTTTAAAATCTAAATATTAAGTAACTTTTGGTGAAAAGATCAATGCTATTTCCAAAAGGATGTGATGAACAGTGTTACTTTGGAACTTTGAAAGTATAGTTTGACCTCATAAGAAATGGGAATAAAAATGGGCATCATAATTTTTTTGAAGTTCACTAACAAGTGCCTTGCCTTAGGGCAAGCTCCAGCCCAGTGAGAAATTCCATGGCACAGAACAAACTAATGTTCTGAGGAAGGACAGCACCTGGAGTTGAGCTCTGTCCTTATGCTTATTCACACACATGTATGCACACATGTACACATATGTCCCACATGTAAAAGCATAAACATATTACATATACCCACATGAAGGAAAACACACAAAGAGAAAGTCAATTCATTAAATAGCTTATAGTTTGTTTCTCTTGACAGTTTTCAGCCATTTAGTATAGCAGTTGTTTTTCTAAGGAGCCGTCACAGTAAATTCCTCTATTAATAATGATAATGTTGCATATATTTATATTATTTTACCTTATACCTAATTGCTACATTGTTTGGTATTTCTGAAGAGCTCTTAACTTACAAATAGTTTCATTAACTATTTTATTGTAAGCACCCTGTACCAAACAACTAGTAAGTAGCAGATAAGATACACTGATGAGATCCATGAAATTAAGCATCACTCTATTTGCTTACTAGCATCAACAGAAAACATGGACATATTTATAAAACAATAGAGTCCATGGTAATTTGCAAAGGAATCTGAATTCAATGAAATTTATGTTGCATTTTTATGGGTAGCACACATTTTTTTAATCCAAGCAGGAAAAGTATTCAAATATTTAATCATCTGTAAAAAAATATTTTTTAAGAAATGCATGTTTTTGTCAATACAGCAGAATACAAATCTTTCTTGTTATGTAAACATAGATTCTTTTATTGTTTAATTTTTAATGATGACTCATATAACCTTAGGAGATAGATACAGGATAAGTTTTATTCATTAAATAATATGCATCTCAGTAATGTAGACCAAGTGAAGTAAATTTACTCTACATATGAAAAAAATCATCTAGAAGAAAAACATAATAAATCTTTGTATTATAAATTATAGGCTTATTGTGTAGGGTTAGTTGAGGGAAATCAGTTTTCAGCTCTCTCCTGCACACTCATATTGAGTCAGCTGTCACAGTAAACTAAAATTTCTGAGGAGGAATATAAGTCAAAAAAGTTCCCGACTTTGATGAGCTAATATTAGGCAACGTCTGCTTAAAATCGTGGTGTAATTGAAAGAGCCTGTACTATGATAACAGAATACAGATTTGATTTCTCCTTCAATCATGGTTAGTAACTACAGTCCTTCATGGCATGACCTCAAATAAATTCACGACACAACAATTGGTTTGAATATCAGAATTAGATTCTGTTACCCATTTACTAACTCCGCAGATGGACTTAATTGTGCTCTTTCACCGTGTCCTGTTTACCTATTGGGGCTTTCTTTCCGAATTGCATCCAGCAATTACTAATTATATGTAACCTGTTGGCTTCTAGTCCCAAATTATTTCCTTGTGCTGGTTTTCTTGTCATCTGGGGCATGATTAATTCTTATTTGTCCCTTATGATGCTTTCTGTGTATTTTTCATAAACATCCTTCAAATGCTAAATAACTATGCTTCTCAAGTTTGCCACCAATTTATTTAAAAGTAGAATCTAGTCATTATGAAACTAGGGATGAGAAAATGCAACCAATATCCTGGCTTCCATTTCTGCAGCAATTGGGAAGTGTTATTGTTTTATCAGCCATGTTTCCTACCAAAATGTGCTTAAATATCAAAATTCCACAACTGTCCATCCAGCTCAAATCTAAATTCGAATGTAAGTGAGAACTCGAACGTGAAAAGAATTTGAATACTCAACAAATCAGAAGAAATTTTAAAGAGATAAATTCCTTCTCTGGTTCTCTATGGGGATTTTTGATCACATTTCTAGTAATTTATTAGTTCTGTTCTTATTTATCATTTTATACTTATTATTAAGTCTGCAGTTTGATTCTGAAGTTCCTTTGTTTTCAGAAATGAATCAACAATGTCAATTTCTGACTTCAGCCAGCTTTGTATTGCTTTTCAGTTTTTCTCGCTATGTTTCCATTTACGTCAACATGTTGAAACACTTGGTCTAATTTTCTCTTAAGCAATGTATTCTCTATCAATAGTAATGATTCTCAACAGGGACGTTGAAAGACCCTGTCATGGGGGTCACCGAAAACGATGGGAAAGCAGATATTATTTATATTAGGATTCATAAAATTAGCAAGAATATACTTCTGAAGAAGCAATAAAAATAATTTTATGGGTGGAGTTTACCACAGTATGAGGAAATGTATTAAAGGGTTGCAGTGTTAGGGAGGTTGAAAACGGCACACCTACAGTATCCAGAGTCAAACTGTTAATCTTGTACTTGAAATGTTAGAACAAAGTACTATATAGTCTAACCCTCCTTAATTCTCTCTCTCTCTTTTTCTTGCTACCTATGGGTTGAAACAGTCAGAATCCCTGTGTACCCATACTCAGAAAATACAATCCATTTTGTTATGGAAAGGAGAATGAATGGCGATAACCTGGTTGCTTTAGATGGAAATTTTCATCTTAGACTTCTGAATTACTAACTACAACATACCTAGACTGCTTCTCCGGACACCCTCTGCATTGGGGCAGTTCGGATTTCTACTGCATTAGTATCATTCGAAAAATGTTATCTGTGCTAAGTGACCTTAAAAATACAAATAAAAAGCCGGGCGATGCTGGCGCATGCCTTTAATCCCAGCACTCGGGAGGCAGAGGCAGGTGGATCTCTGTGAGTTCGAGCCCAGCCTGGTCTACAAGAGGTAGTTCCAGAACAGGCTCCAAAGCTACAGAGAAACCCTGTCTTGAAAAACATAAATAAATAAATAAATAAATAAATAAATAAATAAATGAAAAAGAATCAAAGCCCAGTGGACAATAATTATGATATCCAAAAACAACATATAAACAAAACAATATTAGTACCTATGAATGATAATAAAGAAATGTTTCAATGAACATAAAGGATATGGAATAAATCCTCTGATCAGGTGCCAAAGATGAACTTATTTTTCTTAAGCCAGCATAGCATAGGACCTAAGGACATAAAGATTTGGGTGTAATGTACCACATGGCAGTTTCTACCTCAATGATTTAGATAATCAGTGTTAATCTTGCAAAGAAATGCATTTAATATCTACCAGTGATGTGTGATTCCCCTCTTAATGCTGTGAATACCATTGATTAATAAAAGTTGCTTTGGGCCATTGGCTTAGCAGAGCAAAGCCAATGGGGAAATATGAACAGAGATATATAGAGTATGTGGAATCAGAGAGAAGCCATGTAGCAACTCAATGAGAAAGACATCTGTAGGAGCTTGTTGGAAACTTGCTGGTAGGCCACAACCTAGTGGCGATACACAGAATAATAGAGATGGGTTGATTTTAGATATAAGAGTTAGCTAGAAATATGCATAAGGTAATAATAGGTCAAGCAGTGTTTTAATTAATACAGTTTCTTTGTGGTTACTTTGTGTGGGTCTGGGCCAGGAACAAATGAGTAGTCTCCATTTACAAATTGGTGCCACAGTAATATTGTTCTTAAATAGAATAATGTTCTAAAATATTGCATTGAATACAGATAGTTAATTCTATCACCACAACGTTATCAGAATCAGCATCATTAGATTTAAGACTCTGTTTGCTCATATTTTTCTAAATATGGTGCATTTTATCTTCAGAATCTTCTAATTATAGGAGTATGCATTTGTCTTTCTGAGAGTACACACACACAAACACACACACACTTACACACACATATACTATTATTCTAGAAACTTTGTGAAGAGCACATTTAGTGTCTTTTAAATCTAGTAGAGTCTAGTCAGTACCTAGGGAAAGCTAATCTTTACAGACTTTTATCACATGCATGGGAAGCATTGCTACTGAAACCTTTATATTGCTTCCAATACAGCAGCACCAAAGTGAAAGCAATAGAGAATGATAGCTTAATCGAAGGTCATCTACTTAAATCATATTTGCAGTGAAGAACTCATAGCTAGAGAGAAACCCCCAGACAAACAGAATTTGACTTTATAGAACCAGTATAACAGCAAGAAGTTTAGAGGACCTATGTGGTTTTGAGATTGAAAAGGATCTGAAACTTTAGCCAGAACAATCAAGATAGTTCAGTATACATGTCAGAATGATGCAAAATTTTTGAATAAGACCAGTTATTTTAGACTATAATGCTATTTCAAAATCATATCAACTTCAAAACTGTATGTTTTTTCAGATTCTTATTGTATTATATAGATAAAAATGTCAATCAGAAATAATTATATTGTAAGTAGTTCCTGTGTTAATAATATGTCAGTGTGATTTCTTTGTGATTTCTACAAGTTTATTTGGCTTCATAGGTATGAATTCCAGGAATAGCTAAAGCAAGCTTCACTGATGCATCACTTTACAAACAAACAAACAAAAAATTGTCATGGTAAAACCACAAGCACATGATATGCTGCAAATATGTATCCTTCAATTTTATTAAAAGAAAGTAGTTAAGATTCCTTGTCTAGACTCATGATTCCTTTTTCGAATTAGAAACATAATGAACACAAAATGTGTTGTGTAATGAATGTAACTTATTGTGTTCCCGTTAGAGGGAATTCAGAATTTAACTTAATAAAAGCAGAATAATCCGAAATGTGATATATAACATAGCTACCCAAATAATTTTCAATATAACGTTTTATTGATTTTTTGATGGTTTTACCTCATGCATCTTGACCCCAACTCATCTCCCAATCCCTGCCCATTGCCCTTAACCCTTGTAATCTTTATCTAGGATAAAACAAAGCAAAATTTAAAAGAAAAGATGAAAAATGACAAAAAATGAAAGAAAAAGCTGTAGTGTGACACAGTGAGTTACACAGCAAACCCTTTAGTCCATATATCATTAATCACAAGTGTTCATTGCAATGTCATTGGTCTGGCTCAAGGTCTCTGATTTTAGGTATACTATAGATAAGAGGCCAGCACTGGGGCTCCTCTTGGATATTCTACTGTTGTCCTGTGTCATGGATATTCCGCAACTTTTGATCTGCAGATCTGGCCCCTTTGTTTGCTGCAGGAGATCACAGATGGGGTGGATGATGGGATAGCACTGGATCTCAGTCTGAATGGTTGCTGGGTTGGTCAGTTCGTTAGCGCTCTCTCGCATCCTCAATACCAGGGTGAACTCTCCAGTACTGCCCAGGCTAACTCACTCTATGCTGTATAAGTAGCAAGTTTCAGGGATGAATTCCCATGCTCTCATGTCTCCTGGTCAGTTTGTCTATACCTATACCACCAGGGTCTGCTTTACTTTGTTGCCAGGTGAGGTGTAGGGGTAACATCAGAGTGCTGCAGCTCATGAGAAGGCCCAACTCTTTCACTTTTCTGACTTCAAGGACAGCTTTCCCACCTACCACAGACCTCAAAGGGTGTGTCTGGGGGGATTCAATCTCTTGTACACACCACTGTATGGCAGATGAAAGACGGAGTCGATGTCTCAGCCTTACATTCTCAGGGCCCGCTCACCACTCTCTCGCCAACAGGGTCAGCTCTGCTTTGTTACCCAGGCAAGGTGCAGGGCCTGCTGTATCTGGTAAGGGCGAGGGTCAGCTCTCTCCCGTGTCCAGGTGCCAAGGGGCAAGGGGAAGGGCATCTTTGCCTTGCCATTGCTACCACAGGGCAGAGGAAGGGTGTGGGGCCAGCTCCTCCCATCTACAACCTCAGCTCAGGCTAACCCAAGCTACCACCCACTGGTCAGCACTATTGTAGTGCCTAGGTGAGGTGCAGGGCCCACTCTCCCTAGTGTTGTAGTCAGTGCAGGGCAGGTTCAGCCCTTTTACTCTCATGACCCAGGAGTCCTGTATTCTGCCCACCACAGAGCGAAAGGAGCTAACAGCAAGGGGGAGACATCTCTCCCTTATCATGACACCGCATGAGAGACAAAGGGAGCAGTACCTTTTCTCCCACTCTCACACCCTCAGGGCCAGCTTCCCCACACCCCCACACCCGTGCCCACAGAGTCAGCTCTGTCATGCTACCTACGTGAGATGCAGGGACACCTCTCTCTCGCAAGTCCACCAGCGGGTGGGGGCCAAGACAAGTTCTCCTTAGTGCTGCAGTCAGTGAGTGACTGGTCCAACTCTGTGCAGCCCTATCATCTCAGCCTTCAGTGGAAAGAGATAGCACAGAAACCAACAATAGACTAGAGCTGTGGCAGGACCACTACTGCAGACATGGTCTGTGGCAGCAATTCAGGTCCAGATATCACCATGTTCTTGGGTAGCAACAGGCCACCGATCTCAGCCCGCTCCTCATCATTTTCACCTCTTTGAATCTCTCTCTCTCTCTGTCTCTGTCTCTGTCTCTCTGTCTCTCTCTGTGTCTCTGTCTCTCTCTCCGTGTCTGTCTCTGTCTCTGTCTCTCTCTGTGTCTCTCTCTGTCTGTCTGTCTGTCTGTCTCTCTGTCTGTCTCTCTCTGTCTCTCTCTCTCTCCCCCTTACTCACCAAAATAGAGTTCCTGTTTTCTCCTCTGGGCCAGGGGCAGAGAGCCTCGCACCAGGACTTGGATCTTTCTTTCTTTGTTTCCCGTTCCGTCTTAGAGCACTGAGAAGGTTTCTATCTTCTGTTTTGTATACTCAAATCATTTTAAATTGGGAAAATGGGAAGGTATCTCCAGAAATATCTTAAAATCATGCATTATTTCAAAAGAGTAATGGAGAAGAAATATACTAATTTTCATCTTTATTACTTGGCTTTAGGGAAATAAATATGACTTCAGAGAATAATTTAAATGGAATTGGAGTTATATTTTAATATAACTATTTCAAAGGAGACATGGAATAATGAGGGTGGAAAAATGGATGGATGGAAGGAAGGAGAGATGGAAGAAAAGAACGAAGGAGAGAAGGAAGAAGTGTAGAAAATGCCAAAGTCACAACCAATGGTATATTTTCCAGTTGTCCTATAGGATTAGAGCAGCAGTTCTCAACTTGGGGGTCATGGACCTTTCACAGGGGTCGCACATTAGATATCTTGCACATCAGATATGTATACTGGGATTCATAACAGTAACATAATGTCAGCAATGAAGTAACAACAGAAATAATTGTGTGGTTGGGGGTTACTACCACATGGGGAACTGTAAGACAGGGTCACAGCACTAGGAAGGCTGAGAGTCTTTGTATTAAAGATCTCACCTTGACAAAGGCTCCTTAGGGTTACTTGCATTCCTTCCTATTTTTCTCCCTTGGTGTAAGATAAGGAACTTTTGCTTGGGTCTCAGCAGCACTTCAGTAGGAATTAACTGCTGTCTCTTTAGATATACTGCCACAATCTCTATCAATTGCACTCTAGTTTTCTACTCTAACTTAAAAACACTTTGGAAAGAGGTGAGGAAAAATCCTAAGCCCATGATTAAAACTATTAGAACACGGGCATCAGTAAATGACACATTTTTTTAAGAAGGGAATTTTGACTGAAATTACAGTTCTATAAGACTTTTCTTCAAACTCCGTGCTCGCCACTTAGAAGAAATTCTATACCTTAAATGATATCAAATGTGATTTTGTAACTAAGAAAGAGTGACCATTATTCTCCAATTGGGAGCTATTTCTGTCTAGAAGTTATGAAATCAGTGCAACCCATTCCCTGCTGGCTACTATTGAGATTGCCATAGTCGTTCTAAGTTTTAGCATCTCACTTAAGACACATGTGCTACATGATATATAGTATGAATACTTAAGAAAATCCCTCCAAAATAAATATACAGTATCAAAATGAATGGAATCGCCTACATTTTAAAGGGATTTTTGTTGGTTGGTCCTGAGCATTCCCTGATTCTTCTCAGCTTAGTCTGAAAATGTCACCAAGTAATAAGTGCAGAAACTTGTTAGAAGTAAACAGTTCCATAGTGCTAAAACACGAGAAAGGTTTTATATTAAACCTCAGAAGTGAAAAGGCTTCTGGATTTTAAACCTGGATGAGATGGAAGGAAATGACCCCTTGAAAGTCATTTTTTTATTAAAGCTTTTCTTGGACTTTCTGTGTTCCTGGGAAGAGATTGCAAGAATGGTCACAGGTAGGTGATAGTCCTGGAATTATATCCTCATGGAGAGTTTCAATCCCAGTGTTCTAGAAAGTAGATTATTTCTGATTACTTTTCTTTATACAAAGTTTTCCAATGGATTTTTCTATTATATGGAGAAAGAGTGAAAATAGTAACAGTATGTGGAATTTTCACCTAGACTCCAATATTCAAGGATTTTAATTAGTTGCATTTTTATTTTGTAAAGCAACCCTTCCCTCTGTGTGTTTTATTCATTAGAACAATTTACTCTGTGATTTCTCTGCTATCATCTCCATGTAGCTAGTTATTTTAATTTAAATTATTTTTTCAAGCGTAATATATTTTAAAAAATAAAACAAAAGAGTAAATTGCCTATTTCATATGCACTTGTGAGTTTAAAAATCAATGGGAATAATTTTACAGTTGCCGTTTTGTTTCAATAGTTCCAAAGTATGCATTTTAAAATAAATTTTCTTAAAACGTTCTTAAACTAGGAATATTGTACATTCTTGACGTGAGTAGCCAAGTAGCTGGTGCAACAAACATTTGATGTGATTCTTACTAAGGAGACTTCATGCGTCATATTAATGAAGAACTAAAGAAAAATAAATCTGTGAAGTAAAGGAAGAAAGGTTAAATTTTACCCGAGGGACAGTCTCTCGGGAGGCATCTGAATACAATATGTAGAAAACTAAAGAGTCATATCATACGTTTTTTTTTTTTTTTCTCTTTGTAAGACAAGGCTAGAAATAAGTCAAAGTACTGGGACTAGCTAAACATTTAAAATTCTCTTTTGTCTTTTTACGTAGAGATCAAAATTTACTCAAGTCACTAATTAGTACAGCTATTTACTCAGTAAATTTGTCATAATATGTCATATTTTAAAACAAACACGGAAGTAAAAGTTGAAAAGGCACAGAAGTAGATTCCTGGGACAGCAGCCTTGTCCCAGCTTCCTTCATCACTGACCTGCGATCCAGTTTAGGAGGCAGTCATCAGGGACTACTGTCGTCTACACATGAGAGAAAGTGTAAAAGTTTCTGACGGATGAATTTACTCAACACTTTCTGACTTAGTTACTCGGAGCTGTTTTGTATTTAGCTGTCCAGCCTGGAAAATAAGTGTTTGTGACGTTTTCTGGATCATTTACCTGAAATATCCATCAGCCTAGGTTTGAGAATTAGACCAGGACTGTTTAACTTTGTTGTGAGAATTTGAAAGGTGTGTGGTGTTCATAAACTATGAGTGTGAAAGGCACAGACCTATGAAGGGGAAAAAGAAAATTATCTAGTAACAAATTAACTATTACTGGAAAGCCAATGCTAGATAGCTGTGATGCGATGTGATTTGGAGCCTGTCAGTGAATGTAAAGTATATGTCAAGTAGTGTGAGATCAAGTTAAATGATGTTGCTAATTTCTTTAATATTCTAATAATTTTGGTATTTACATCATACTCACTAAATATTCATGACACTTGTGTAGTGGTCCAACTATGACGATACAGGAGTTGAGCCTATGCATTGTTCATTGTCATTAAATCTCCCTTACTTCCTCATTCATAGTCACACTCTCTGCTTTCTCAAAATATTATAAGAAATAAATGAAATAAGGTATATTGAAAAGTACAGCATGTCACATATAATAAATGCTCTTTAAGTGTTATTGATCTCTTCCTTACTATTCTAACTCACTTATCTACAGGAATATAACAAGAAGAAATTGTAATAGGAAAAGAAAGCTCAGTCCACTTTCTAATCGTGTGCTCATATTCAATCCAGGATTTCACATTGAGTTCAGAATCTATCATACTAGTTGCTCACTATATTTTGTCAAATCATTGCATACCATTTATTTTCTGATTACCCCATACATTGCCAAAATTCAAACTGGTCCCATTTACAAATATGTCCACTTCAGAAAAGAGATGAATTCAGGCAAATTAATGAATTAATGAAGCATTCTTTCTTTCTTCAATTGTGCCTTCTAGCTATTCTGAGGAGGAAAATCTAAGACTATCTTCAAATGTGTTGTCACATTTTCAATCTTGAAAAACTTTTAAAAATACAAAACTTGCGTAATATTGAAAATACAACTACCCTGGATTAGCTGTCCAGGGTGGGCACAGAGACATGCCAGGGGAAGAACATCTGCTAGTAATGTGGACAGGGCAAAAGACTCTGTAATGGAGCTATGCGAAGAAAAAGATTCCTAATCTGCAAACGAGGTTATAGAGGTGGATGTGCGTGCCTACACAGGTGTAAATCAGCACCCGTCTTTGAAAATCAGCAAAGAAACTCAGTTTGCTTTTGACTAGAACATGAGAAAGGAATCTTTCAGAAAGTTTAGGGGCAACAACCATAAAAAGAGGCAATTCTGCTTTTAGTTCTTGAATGATGTTGTGTTTCCCACTTGCTAAATCACAGGGAGTATTTGGTCACTCATCTGTGAACTGAGTAAATTTCCTTTGGTATTTATGAAACTCATTTAATTAGCATATCTCTCAGATGAAATCTGTCTCCTTAGCACCTACTGTTTTATAGTCTGAGTTTAATAACCTTTTCTATATTCTTGTAGTTATTCTGTGTCTGCATTTATATTTTTAAGTCAGTATGTTGATCTGTAAAATACTGTTTATATTGTGAATATAAATTTAGAAATTTAAATATTAATTATTGAGTCTTTTGAATCTTCAAAATTTAAGCAGCATCATTTATCAATACTGCACATCTCTTTATTTACAAGTAATTTGTTTATTCTAGTATAATGTTAAATATTCTCCAAAGATTCTTATCTATCACTAATTTAAACCTCCGTATCTTACAGTTTTCAGTTTATGTACGACATTTAAAAACTTCATGTACAGGAATGGCAAGATAATTAAGTAGATAAAGGAATCTTCTGCCAAGTCTGGTCCCTGGGATCTATGTAGTGTAAAGACAGAACTACATTTTAAAAGTTGGCCTCAGACATCCACACAGGTGCCATGGCATATATAAACATAGGCACATGCATGCATACATGCCTATACTCATATACATACACGTACCCTTCAAGCACACAAACACATGCACACACACCATAAAGGCATATAAGAAAAATAATAATAATGTTCTCCTATCTAATTATAATTATTCTATATTTAAATCATAATTTTATACTGAATAATATTAATATTATGTCTTAAATTCTGCTATGTTTTTCATGACTGATGATATTTTTTTCTTTTTATTAATCTTTGTAGTATACATTCATATTTTTAGTTTTATTAAATTTACTAGAATTTGCTACCTGTACATTCCATTTACAAAATAAAGTGCGAATAGTGCTATTTACCATCCATCTAGTCTAAGTTTATTATATGTATCTTTAAACTATTACCAATAAATGTTCAAATTTGCTTATTTGTATATTTGATTGATTTACTCAATAAATTAAAAGCAGTTTTCAAATTAATTGTAGTTCTTCCAGACTGAAAATTGTTTTTTATCATGTCTCTTTTTCTGAATTATTTTGCCAGACTTCCTTTGTTAGTGATTCTCAGCATGGGGTTCTGACCTTTACACAGGAGTCACGCAAGACAATTGGAAAAATATAGATATTTACCTTAAGATTCATAGCAATAGCAAATTTACAAATGAAATAGTAACAAATACATTTTATGTTTAGGGGTCACCCCATAATGAGGGTAACAGCATTAGAAGGGTTAAAAACCACTGCCCTATGCCACTTCTGGTTTGGAAGTGACTGTGAATTGATCACCTCATTTCCTTTACATTAGTGCTTTCTTGTAAAGACTTTTCACTGGTTTTCCACAGATGTCTTTGGAAACAAACCAATATGGGAAGCATGGAATATCGACACGTTATCTAACATTTACAATTATTTTGTGATTGATATGATTGTAAGACAATTGCTAGCTATGTTTATTTATGTATTATTTATTTATTGTTTTGCTCCATAAATTATTTTTGAAATCCTTCTAAACAAACAGCACCAACTTTTATACATTTTAGCTATTCAGCAAAGACTTTTTGGATATTTGCTTAGTCTTCTTTCACCCGTTCTTATTAAGTTTCACATGACTATACCATCTACTTGAAAAAGCAGCCTCAGAAAAACATTTTGATTAAGCAAAAGATACCTAAAAAGAAAAAAACCCTACAACTGACATAAATAATAATGGGAAAATAGAACTGTATATTCCAGAAAAAGTCTACTTTTATTAATGACGTGAATATTGTCATGAAAAGAGAAATAGTGGATAGCAAACATGAAGTTATGATCAGAGGTGCCTTAGTAAAGCAATTATGTTATGATCTCATATTTTAGGCATTACTTTTAACAGTAGAAAGAAAAATAATTTAGACTTGGTTAATACAACAGCTGGTTACTAAGCAAATGTCTATTAACTCTTAAGTGTTCAATATCACTTCAATAAGCAAACAGAAGCAAAGGTGCATTGATCCATTCCGTGAAGAGTTAGTGAAACTTCTAACTTTTCACACTGGACTTTCTGCTTTCACAGGGAATGCTTGAACTGGTTCATAAAAAGTTGTCTGTGCTTTTGTAGCCAGGAGATATTTACAGCATTCCATAAAAAACAGCAAACCGAATTTTCTGATAAAAGTCTGAGTGGGGCAGAGCCCTTTACCCTGTCAGCGTCTGTGACAGATCAAAGGAAATACTGAAGAAAAATATCTCTGAGAAATCTTTGAGCACACACATACATACACATGCTCACCCATGTAAACATGTCACTTTTTCCAGAACTACAAATGATACATAATAATAAACAAAAATCAAAATTAGGGGTGATTAAAAGATTAAAGAAAACTTATTTGTGAGATAGATGCAAGGATTAAAACCTAGAATGCAAGGATATGTTTCACAGTAGAAGGAGTAGAACTTATTAGGATGTGTTGATCTACTTGCATGACACAAATGTAATTAGTATTAATTCTGTGTGTAAAATATTGAAAATTGAAATATTTGAATTAAGTATTCTGTGCCTATCTCTCTGAACAGAAGTCAGTTTATGATGCATTTTAAAAAATAAACAAAGCCGGGTAGTGGTGGCGCACGCCTTTAATCCCAGCACTTGGGAGGCAGAGGCAGGCGGATCTCTGTGAGTTCGAGACCAGCCTGGTCTACAAGAGCTAGGTCCAGGACAGGCTCCAAAACCACAGCGAAACCCTGTCTTGAAAAACCAAAAAAAAAAAAAAAAATAATAATAATAAAAAATATAAATAAACAAAAATAAATAACAAGATTAAAATCTAGATTAAATAGATTATTGTAAGATAGTTTGCACAATGGAAGATATAAACACAAAATCAAAATCTATACTACATCTAAGAAAAAAATATTTACAAATTGCAGAATATTTAAAAATGCAAAATAGCAAGAGATTATATATATAATTACATATTATGTACAAAATGCTTCTATATAATTATAAAAATATATATACATATATATAAAAGATCATCATATATATTGTATGTACATGTGTATATCGTAAATAAGATATATATTATACTAAAGAGCAATATCTCTTGAAAGATGGTTCAGCTGCTAAATACACAAGTTGCTCTTGTGTAGGACCCACCTCCATTTCCCAGTCTCCATTGTGACTACCCTTTGCAACATACAGTCAAAGGGATCCAATGCCTTCTTTTGGCTTTCATGGGCACTATCCACACATGATGCATAGATATACATGTAAGAAAATAATTCAAATACATAAAATAAAAATAAGTAAGATTTTAATACAAAAACAATATTAGATATAACATATCATAAATTTATAAAATTGTAGCCAAATAGAAACATCGAAAAGTTCAGCATGAATTTAAATTGGTCTTAATAATAAAAACCCAGTGTTTGATATCAAGGGGCCAAAGGCTGAACAGTCAGAGAATCAGAGCAGTCAGTCAGTAGTTCTTACCTCTTCAAAACCCTTATATTGAATAGGGTATCCTATCTCTATAAGTCCTCAGATTGATGGGCTCGTGCTCCTGTGTCGTCCTGTCAAGTATTCTTCTCTCTGCCCAGTCATATCCCTTCCTGTCTCCATCTCCCTAGTGTTAGGATTAAAGGTGTGTGACTAGCAAGCACTAGGTTTAAAGGTTTGAGCCACCACAACCAGCTGTTTCTTTTTGAGACTGGGCCAGCCTGGTGTAGCTCAGGGTGGCCTTAGTCTCACAGAGATCCATTTGCGTCTGTCTCCCCTTTGCTGGGACTAAAGGTGTGTGTCACCCCCACCTGGCCTCTATGGCTAACTAGTGATTTGCTCCACACTCTGGTCCTCAGGTGACCTCTATTTGTTATAGCGCAAACAAAATATCACCGCAGAAAAGACTATGAGATGAATTTTTAAAGTGAATATTTTTTAAATGCAATTTAATATAACTTTATAAAAAGATGTTCAACCAAGTTATCAATTTGGAAAAACTTAATAAATGATAAAGAGTATTCATTAACAAGGTCATAAAATAAAAATAATGATAATTACATTCAATGCTGATGTTATTAATCGAATTAAGGACCTACATACATTTTTATTAATGTGCTAATTACACATGTGTTTTACAAAAAATCTGCTCAAAACCAAAATAGTAACATGCATTTGATTAAAACTGAATATTTTACTTGGTAAAAAATTCGTGGTGAGAAAGGAATTAGCTTATAAAGAGATATATTTGAAGACATTTCTTGTAGAATTTCTAGATACTCATAAATATACTGGTTAACTGAATCTTGGAATATCCAAAAATTATCTGATATACATTTGGGAAAATAAAATTGATTGATTTACATGCCATGAGCATACAGCAGAACAGTTGTCATATATGGGATTTTTATAAAAATAAAATGGAGATGTGTATGTCTTTTCAAGGACTTCAAAACTATTAAGAGCTATAAACAATATACTGTTAATATGTTCTCTTGGAAAAGTATGTGTTTTCAAGGACTTTAAAACAGTTAAGAGATATACAAAATTTACTGTTAATATGGTCTCTTGGAAAAGTGAATTAGGAGATTGGAGGATATTTTGGATTATGTTATGCACGTTTGTCTGTGATTTGCTAGTTGCAAAGCCCATGTTAAAAATATGTAATCTGAACACAATTCAAAAGAGAATAATAATTTTCTGAAATATGCGCTCTGCCTAATATAGTAGAACATAAAGTTCTGTTTCGTGTACCAAAGAAAGACTAATTCTTCTCCATTTTACAATTAATTTAATATCAATTCAATAACTGATATTGAGATTTACCAAGGTTTATGAAAGCTTGAAAATTGCTAGGGACCCTTCAGAAACAAGCAATGCTTCCTTTAAGGGCATTCTGCCTATTCAGATGAGCGATAACAGATTGTAGCTGTTGGAACGCGTTATCTACTTGGAGTGATAGAGTGGACATTATAGATTAAAGCAGTAAGTGCCAACTGCTGTTACTCTTTCAAAATATTGCCGATATATTCATAAGCACAGTATCACTGCTTAATCCTTGACACACAGAAACAAAACGGTTTCTAATGCTTGTTAGTATTATATTCTTTAATAAAAACGTCCATTTTCATTAGCCTCTAAATTGTTTTATCTGGAACAATAATACCCTGCTATATTGACAATATGCAACCTTAGACATTATAAAGCCATATAAAATATGTCCATTCAATTGTATTCTTTTATTAAGTATTAAAATTAAAAATTCAGGTGAAATATCTACTTAAAGATGTATTTTATTGTCTACAAAATAAAAAAATTCTATTTTAAACAGTAAATCCATAATTTTAAACACATCACCATCTTTTTTTATCTGGTTCTGTATTTTCATTGGTTAATACAACTTCATGATAAAAGAGAATATAAACAATATTTGCTGCATTTTTAAAAATCCACCAAAAATTATAGTAAGTGCTTCCACAATGCTCCTTTTAAAGGTAAAAATGTTTGCTCTAAATATGAATTAAAAAATAATTGTTTATATACATATATATATATATATATATATATTTCGTTGGTTATTTGACCCCTTTTACACATCTATATAAATTTTTATAATCTAATGGATTTTTTTAGTTTTTTTGAAAATTGATACAGGTATTGATTTTCAAGATTTGTGTGTGTGTGTGCGAGTGTAGAGAGAATAAGGGGGCAGGAGACACATTGGATAATTTCCTACTGAAATTACAAACATTTATGACTCCCTTTTTGAGATTCTAGTATCTGAACTCTGGTCTTTTAGTAGAGTAATAAGTTCTCTTAACCTCTGAGACATCTCTCTGGCATTGACCTTGGTACTTTGATGAGAATTTTATTGACTTTGAAAAGACAGCCATTTTAATAGTTTTCGTTTTCCACATTTTGAGCAATAAGGGCCAAACTATACACATGTCAGTAAGTTTTTTTTTTTCAACTTATTTTCAGGATAGAGTAACAAACACAGTCTAACATCTAACATTGGGAGGTAGAATAATGAGAAAAAATAGGAGACTTGGAAACAAACCGACATATCTATACCACCAGATTTAGAAAAAATGTCAAAAAATATTTCAGAAAAGACAGCCTCTTCAGCATACAGTGCCGGAAAAATAAATATGCACATGTAAACAGTTGAAGCTCTATTCCCATATTTCATTATATATAAGGAGTAACTGAAGTTGTATCAGATCCTTAATATAAGGTATGGAAAACTGAAAATGTTATAGGCAACCATTGCTTATTTGGCACAGCAATGATTTCAGTAAACAGAGAAATTAAAGCAAGAGTGTTTATTGGCATTGCATCCAAATAACGTTTATGCAAGGTGCTAGAGTGATGGACTGGTGGTTAAGACCATTTGCTGTTCCTCCAGAGGACCCAAGATTAACTTATAGCATCCATATCAGGTGTTTTATGCCCCGTGCCTCTCTAATAGATTCCGTGTCCTTGACCTTGCAGGCAACTGCACACACATAGTCACACGTAAGCTCTCACACCTACATATAATTAAAAATAATAAAGCCAATTTGAAAATGATGCTGCACAGCAAAGGTAATTTTCAGGAGAGGAAAGGAAGAGCTCTACAGAATGTCCCAAATCTGCCTCCTTTACATCCAGTAGAAAGTATCCAGGATATGTAAACTAAAACTACAGAAAGTCAAAACAAACCAATAATTGAAGCTGGAGAAATGGCTCAGTGGGTAAATACTTGTGACAAAAGCCTGGAGATCTGATTTTGGATCCTCAGCATCCACATGAAAGCCGGGTGCAGCAGCACATATTTGTGACTTCAGGACTGGGGTGCAGAGACAGGTGGACCTGGGGTATTCTGATAGGTTAGTCAGATCAATCTAAACTCCAAGTACAGCCAAAGACTATCTCTCAATAAATAATGTAATGAAGCAGCTAAGAAATGTCATCCTCATACAGAACTCTGGCTGCCACACATACTCACAAATATGTTCATATATAGATGCACAATATTTACACATAACCCAATAATTAAGAAAGATTTCATGTGAGCACATATTTCTATAAACAAGAAAATGGATGAGTCCGTTGCAAATAGAGGGAGTGTAGAAATGCTCAATTTCTTTAACAAACAGAGACACACAGATTAATACACACTCTGCTTCCACCTTGCCATCATCAGCATGGGTATTACACAAAATAAAAATTAAATAATAAAACAGGCAATACAGTCAAATTCTGCTGAGGATGTGTGATCTCAGATGTGTAGAAGGAGTAAATTTTATTTACTCTTGGTGCAATGCATTCCAAAGCTCCTGAAACAGTATCTTAGGACAAACAAAAGTTATGAGTTTAAGAAAGTAGACTAACAATGGAGGAGAGGGAACCCAAGAAGAGAAGGAAGAGAAAGGAGGCCAAGATAGGGTATTAAAGGTTATGATCTCAAACAAAGCACAAGGGTATTTATGCATTGTAAATGAGAGAGAAAATATTGTCTCCAAAACAAATCTAGAATAATATTATCAAAAATATCAAAAGGGCAATGAAATGAGTATTTTTCAATACTGAGCTTACAAACATGCTGACATTTTTGTTTTGTCTTCCTCAATGCAATTTTGTATATGCTTAAATAATCATAGCAGATAGCAGATTGTCATGTAGTTTTTTCTTCTGGCCTCCCTGTGCAAAAAAAAAAAAAAAAAAAAGCTGTGAATGTTTAGTTTGCTTAATTTATTAAGCCTGGGCATATAATAAACACTTTTAAAGATCCATCCCTTTAGTATAAATAGTACCTAGTCCTTCTGATTTTCATGATATCTTAATTGATATGCTCATTTCATTAATAGTCACAAATTTGATCAAATTCCTAGAACTAAAAGTTCAGACCTGTACAGCACAATGTTTCAGGAGCCTGTTCTTCCTGTTTGGGTGTAAGAAATAGGTATTTATGTTTAATCAACTTAGAAATGTATCTCTGATGCTACACAAATAAATACAGCATCTGGTCAAGACTGCTCAAAGAAAGAAAGCCTCGGGGCAAGCCATCAATTACACAGTGGCTCAAGAAGGTTTGAGGAGCCTTAGCCTCAGCATAGGAAACAAATGAGAAACTGTAATGTACACCTATATTCCAGAATTATCTTGACTTATGCAAGTTGAACACAGAGAATTACCCAAGGGTATATGCATTGCAACTAAAAATAGAACAGTCCCAAGTCTCATAAAAGTACTGGAGGTAGTTTGCATCTAGGAAGCTTGATTGGGAGCATTATGAACTGACTAATGGAAGTCAATGATTTATATATTGTATGTTGAAACATTTAATAATTATTTTGTAGCTGCAACTGCTGTAATGAAAGTAATAGAAAGGACAAAGCATGTTTTCATATCATTAGGGGTTTCTAAATTGAGAGGTATCTTATTAAAGACTGAAAATTAATTTGTCTGGCTACTAAATCATTTAAAAGGTATTCTGTGTAGGAAACTGTGCTTTCCACTGGAAAGAAACTATATAGGCAACAATAGACATAAATTATCACAAGGCTGATTATCTATGATTAGACTTTCTTTTATTTCTTACTGATTTTCTAATTTATATATTCAAAATGTAATTTTGTTGAGTTATAAGGATGACCATGCAGAAATGATGTTTCAAAAATTGAAAGGAGAATAAGAAACATAATAATAATATAAAATTATTTTCTTTTCATTATCATTGTCAAAAAGAGTCACTGAATGTGAGCCTTAAAGTAAAACTGAGATAAAATCTGAGTACTAATGGAAACTAGTAAAGGTCATAATCATGCAAGAAACTTAATTATTTGGGTCCTTAGATTGAAATTCTCTTGTATGATTCAAAGAAAACCCCAGAAATAAAGTGCAAACACACAATCCTCTACAGGTATTTCACAAACACCTACGACTCCAACTGTTATAAATCACATGTGACAAAATGTTTGGACTGCAACTGCAAGTGTGATAAAATCAGGATGCTGATTGTCGCCTTAAGAAACAAATCACAGAATTAAAGACGACAAAGTACTTAATGAGCACCAGAAAAATCAACAGAGTCATTGAAAATACTTCAATAAACCACTCTGCCTTTGAAAAAAACAACTAATTAAAATGTATGCACATACATCATAGCACAATATTATTCATTAAACTTATTTGGTAGAGATACATGTGATGATTTATAAGAGGTGCATAATAAAATTAATAAAAATCTTCATATTTATACACAGATTAGTAATATTTTCCCACAATAAAATCAATGTATGATGTCAATGACTTCTGTTTATGTTGAGCAATATCAAGCATTTATATTCTTCGACTGTTGCAAAGTAGCTGGATTTCAAGCTCAGCACAATAATCTACACTTAAAATACTAAGACATGAAAGACAGAGTTAAAGAGAATTTGAGTCTTTAGGGTCAACCTAGAATGAATACCAAGACCTGCATCAAAACAAACACTAACAAACAAAATCCATAATTCAATATTCAACAAAAGCGACAAATCTAAATCTAATATATATATATATATATTATATATATATATATATCTGAACAGATCAACACCCAATATATCAAAGACTTTGAATATTTTGAGGATCCTGAGGACAAGAGATGCTTAGAGTACACAGATTTGATCCCAGCACCAGCAGAGTGGATCATCACTATACCCCAATTCCAGGGGATCTGTGTTTTCTCTGATCACCTCAGGAAATACCCAATGAACTGCTGGACCTATATACATGGAAGCAAAGCACTCATAAACATAAAATAAAAAGAAGTAAATCATAGAATATATTTTAATTTAAATACTCCAAAGACACGTTTAAATTGCATCATATAAGCCAGATATGGTGGTGCATGCTTTTATTCCAAGCACCTGCGGGACAAAAACAGGATGATCTTCATAAGTTTGAGGCTACCCTGATTTACTTTGGGAGTTCCAAACAAACAGGGTCTACATAATGAGACCCTGTATTGTAAAACATCAAGCAAAAAGCAATCTATGTAAACAACAACGACAATTTCTGATTTTTAAAAAATGTTTTAAACCTTTAAATAAAGATTATTGGGGCTTGGAGAGATGCATCAGTAGTTAAGAGCACTGGTTGCTCTTCCGGAAGTATGGAGTTCAATTTCTAGCAACCACATGGTGACTCACTGCCGTCTATAGTGGGATCTGATAACTTCTTCTGTCATAAAGTTGTGCATGCAGCCAGAGCACGCATATTAATAAAATAAATATATATGTCGTTTTGAAAATCTTTTCAAAAAATGACCAGTGGTGGTGGCTCAAGCCGTTAATCCTAGCACTGGGGTGGCAGAGGCAGCCCGATCTCGGGTCTACAGAGGGAGTTTCAGGACTTGAGCGTAGAACAATTGCGAATTACAGACCTATGTCATTTATTTCCAAGGTTTGAAGAAGAGTTAGAATATACCTACACCGTAGAGTCTCCTACCCCTAGGAGCTGCTCTCACTGCTTTGTAGGATTTGGGAAATGGAGTATAATGGATGAGGAATGACAGTGAGTAAGTTGTTGGATAACCTAATCTGGAAACAGAAGGACAGAAAATTAAGACAAAGTTGTAGTTGAATATTGGTTGTATTTAGAACATAATGATATTTTTTTTCCTAAAGGAATAAATATAAAATTCAAGTGTAATTAGATCATAGGTTTCCCATGCCCTGGTTTGTAGTCTGAGTACACATTATTAGACTCTATTACCTACTCAAATTCAGCTCCTTTCCCATGTGTCTATTCACTGGACGCCTGTTGATTAGCTTTTCACATTACACTTACCCATGTACATATGGGATTTACCGAGGTCAGGATCTGTAAGGAGTCTGCAAAGAAAACACTGAATGGAAACCAACAGGTCAGAAAGGAAGTTCAATTTTAGCTTAATTGAAAATAATTACTTGGTAATGGGTGACTAACTCACCTTTAGATGGCAGAGGAAGAAAAAAAGAACAAAAACAAAGAAACTTGTCTTGGTTTCACATTTACTCCGAATGAGTAAAATAGCAATAAGAGTGATCATGTGGCAAGAATGTCCTGAAAGGGAATATCTTCTACCTTCATTTTCAGAGTTAATCTCGACATCTGTCCCCTGCGGTTTCTTTTTTTCATAGGCTCCCTTCAAGGATCACCACAGGTGAATACAAGCAGAAGGTGTTTAATTAGCGGGTACATTCCTCTGCTTTCCCTGTTCAGAATAACCATAGAATGATTGTATTCTCAATACTGGCTCGTGTGCCTCAAATCTAGGTCTTCTCCTTTTGTAACTATCAGGAATATTAGCAAAATCAACATCTTTTTATGACACCTCTGTTAGTATTTCACTCTATTTTGGATTCTTTTCCTCAGAATCTTCATGCTTGAAAATAAACTCTCAATTAATTTTGGCAAAGTACTCAGTTTGATGTGATATTTTTCTTTATGAGGAATCAAATGGAAAATGCACTGTTAAAACTAATGTGTACTATATTTTACATAGTATCTAGAGATAAATATTTTCTGAAAAAAAATCATTTTAAATAAAAATGGGATTTACATACAGAAATGAAAAAATTTATTCTGTGTGATGTTAATAAAATATGATATATATAAATTAAATATAAAAGAAGGAAATCACTGGTTCTTAATAGATGTTTCATAGAATATATATTTTTAATAAGCTCTTTGTAAAGTTCATCAATTATATGCTGCAAATAAATAAAGAGGGTACTGTGGTTATTATAAATGTATATGTATGTGGACATTGCAGATGAATGAAAAAAAAACTTACAATTTCTTGTTTACATAGAGAAGCTTGGTAGGTTTTAAATATATGATTATAATAATCTAAGATGATTTGGACAAAAATTTAAGAGGAGGACAGATAGCATGAGAGGAGTTAGAGAAAGAGAGGAGGGGTAAAATTAAATTGCATTGTATTCACATATGAAGAGAAACAATTTAAAAGAAAACTGATACTTCAGAACTTTTAATTTTCTTATTAAATATCTACATTAATGTGGAAAAGAATTTAAGATTTCTAAGACACAAATTTCAAATTGCCCTGAAGAAAAAGAGGGCAATAGGAGACCCAGAGAGAAGTTACAGACTTTCTGGGGAGCAGTTGATCAGGATAACAGAGAATTGAAAAAGACTGTGTATGCTTGCCTGGATGACCTGTACAAAGATGGAGTTTGTTAAGAAGGCTTGGCAGCTAAACAAAATTTTTCCTCAATTACAAGACGTATGCATAATACCCAGTCTTCTCCAGACTGTGGGAATTTAGATTGGAATTCAAGGCCTTGAACTAATAAATTTATTTTTTTCCTGGTTTAGATCTCACAACCATACAAGAAACAATTAGAAATCAACTGAGCACCTTTAAAGACTATATTAAAAATCTTTGCTCTTTATTCTTTTCCTAAATCTCTCCAGTGATAGCATAAAAATTTTCAAAGTATACATGTAATGGTAACTGTTGAGTTTTCCTTTTATTTTTATAACTTCAATTTCTGATTCCCTTAGCTTATTATAATATAAATAACAAAAACATATATGCAAAAATCAATAAGGTAAAATTAGCTAAAGCTTATTTTCAATATGCTAGACAACCTTAAGTATATGTAAACCAGCATCACAACACACAAGGTAGTGAAACAAAAAGATAATTATTTTGAAGCAAACTCTGTTTCTCTGTGCACTATTCTGATCACTGCTCTAACGTATGTGCTTTTGTTTTCCTTCCGTCCATGCACCGTTTGGCTCCCTCAACCTAGAGCATGCTATTCCTTCCCTTTAAATGATGCATTTGTGGAGAAGTTAATGTATCATTTAATATTTCAGATGAATTTAACAGAGTTGACTGTACATTCCTTCTTCAAAGTCATCTTCTGGCCAATGAAACTTCCCCATTTACTTTTACTATTCACTGACCCACTTACAGAATAATTGTCACCTCCCAGACCTCTGAGTTCTGGCTCCTGACCATCTGACTATCACACTATCTCTCAACTATAAATGCTATATATAAGTTTAAAAGAAAAAAAATCATATTCAACTTTTATCTTATGTCGAATTTTCTTCCATTAGTTTCAGAATTATGTTTCCCTTTTTCTTTTGATCTTGTCCCTTGAGTCTCGCAAGTTACTCTAACTAGCTAGTCAAGATCCAAAGTCTTATGCCATTTCTTTTCTTCCCCCAGAGCCTCAGCTCCTCACTTTTTTCTTGCACATGAAGTCACCCATGCTCCTCTCTCAGCCTTAGATCCAAGACTTCTACTGCACACTTGCCCTTACTTTGTGTCTGTTAGATCTAGTGCATTTTGCTTTTAATTCTATCTTCTATTTATGAATTAAATCATCCAGAGTTTTCTGTCCCTAATAGTCTTTTTAAATAGGGGCTACACGTAATTTCTTTATACCATCTAATTTTCTCTGCTATTTTTGTACCTGCTGAGGTATTTCTCATTTTATTTGATGTCGCTTTACAAAGCCAGTCCCTGGATAGCCAAAGGTCCTGTTTACAATTGTTCAGGTCATGTTATGAACAACTTTATTGGGCTTCTTTCATTATGTAGTCTTAGGAATGTACATTGATATTTTGACAAAATAAATGATCTTTTCCCTCAATGCATGCAGTCAAGTGTGAAGTAATGTAAAAATGTCTATTTGCCTTAATCTCTGGCTCAGCAAAGCTCAGTGACTTTTCAATGATTTTAGCATTAGATACCACATCTTCAGCATGTACTGGAAAGTCCTTCACATGATCTATCCCTGCCTATCTCTATTACCGTGCTATTATCTTTGCTTTCGATATGGACTTCTCTAAATATCATGACTGCGATATTTTCCTGCCTTAGTACATTGTCACTTTGTATTTCTGCTGTTGATTTTAAAAGCATGAAAATATGTAGAGCGCTGCTGTCATAGAAAATTCAAATCTTTTCTGTTTTATGTAATATTTTCATGGGGTGCTTTGAAAACATTAACAGTAAAATTCTTTAGCTACTTAATACTTTTAATATGTTTCACATGTTGCTATATAGTAAACCTACCAGTGTATCTCTACTTCAGTTGTTGGAGAATATTTTGAAGAAATTGTTGGTATATTTCAATATTAGAACATTAAGTATTGGCAAACACTAGTTTTCATCACCTGTTTATTGTATCAAAGGATGTGAAGCAAGGGAAATACTGCTCTATTTCTATTGTGAGTGCAAAATTATATAGCCATTATAAAAATCAATATGGAAGCTTCACAAAAAATCGGAGTTGATCTACTTCAAGACCCAGCTGTACTACTCTAGGGCATATAGCTCCATACTACCACAAGAACACTTGCTTAACTATGTCCATTGGAGCTTTATTCATAATAGCCAGAAACTGGAAACAACCTAGATGCCCCTCAATCAAAGAATGTATAATGAAAATATGGCACATTTACACAACAACATATATTCAGCTATCAAAAAAGGCCTATTTCTGAAGAGGAAACAGAAGGTAAATGGATCTGATGGAGAAGGGAGGCCAGTGGAGCTAGGAGGAACATAGGAAGGAGAAACTAAATTTGGGATGTATAGTTAAAGATACTGCATTGTGCTTTGGACCTGTTGATATAGAAAGTCTCATTTTTTTGGTGGCCTATATCCATACCTCAGGCTTTTATACTCTTTCTGCCTCCTCATCTAACCCAGATAGGAGGAATAATATTGAGATGTCCCATTTAGGTTTGTGTGTTCCAAACTTTCTTACTCTTTGCATAGCATTTGGCTATTTCATCTCCTTCAGAGGGCCTTCAGCCAAATCAGACATTGGCTGAACACTACCATGAACTTAGTAAAACCATTGCCATAGCGTATCTTGCAGGCACAATACCATTGCATCATGTATAAAAGGACTGGTAGCAGGGGAGGTGTTTACTTTCCTCTTGTGTTAGAATGTGGAGTACCTCCCTATACCAAAGACCCTGGTACATTTATTTAAAATTTCTATGTAAGTACCAACTCTACTTCTCCATGTTAAATGAGTTATGTAGGTATTGTCTTCAGAAATGGGCCCTTGTCATCAGTTTGTTATGAGCAACCTGTAACCTTAGCAACAGCAAATAATTCAGGCCAAACTCAGTCAGATATAACCCAATTCTGGTATTGTAAGCTTCATTTGGTGACACAAGATGGTCAACTGAGATTCTGTCTCCCCTCTACTTGGTAATTTTATTTATAAATCCTTTTCATATGTATATATTTTAGAAAGCTTCTACTATATTTAGAATTTCATACTACCCCTCAAATTGTCCTTAATTTAGCTTTTTCCCTATATTATCCCCTCATTCTCATCTTTTTTCTTGTTCCACATCAATAATCATGTCCAAATTGCCTCCATAACTATTCATAATTTTCTCTTCAGTTTCTGTTTCATAGGAAGATCTTTCTGCTTCTCCCAATTCTTTAATTCTTAAATGAGAGTGCTTGCTTGCTTCTAGCAAGCAGAGCACACCCAAGAAATTGCTGCTACTAAGAATCCATGCTTTATTCTATTCTTTTCTATCTAGAATTACTTCCGAGGTCTCTCAGTCTTTAAATGGATACAGTTGTCCACATGGGCACTATTTGTTGATTGAGTTTCTGGCATGCCCAAATTTTTACAATATAGTTATGCGATTAAAAGCAAACAGTCAATTTTCTTATGGCCATTAGTTTAAAGCCTAATGAGGTATGATTTACATGGTTATTCAGAATCTCTTACACACACACTTTCTCTCTCTTTCTGTCTTCTCTCTCTCCATCTCTCATTCACATACACAGCACTCACATATACATGAGTCAATATATATATATATATATTCATATATATCTACACTATAGATCTATAAACATAGACACCTTACATATAAGTGACAAAGAATAATACAGCAGTCATTGTAGTAACTCAGTATAGATTAAGTTTTCTTTTGTCATAAAAATTCTAGCTGTCCCTTAATTTATAGTCGTATTGAATTGAATTTATTGATTTCAGAAAACTGAAAAAAACTTCAGTATATAAACTTGCATCGTTTTCCTTGATGTTGCCTTATTCTAGTACCAATAGCTTTATCAATATCATTGTTTCCTATGGCTACTATAACCAGTTGTTATAGGAAGTATGCCATCAGAAAGTGAATTTGTTATCTCACAGATCTGGGGACCTGATATTTGGATATTAGTTCAGCCTGACTCTCCTTCTATGATCTTAGGAATTGCCCATTTATTGTATATAAAATATGGAGAAAATGGATTGCACATGTTTTCATGATTGTTATGTTACAAAATCCTTTTATTCATTTTCGTTTTATTTATTTGTATGTCTCTACCTTTATATTATTTTGTTGTTAGGAAGCTAGGCTATACAAAAGCAGACATATGCATAGGGAGAGGAATATAGCAGAATAGGGGAACCAGATAGAAGAGGACATGATGAGGAATAGTGAGATCAGTACATATAATGTAAATATGTTAATGATGACAGATTGAAACCATTTCCAACATACACATACAAATAAAACAACTATTTAGAAATTATTTTAAAGAAGGAACATTCAGTCAATAAGAAACAGCACAGATAAACAGAAAATGAATGTAAAAACACAAAACATACTAGAGTTAAGCTCACATAAATTCAAACAAACTAACTTTATATAAATGAGTTTAGTAAGATATATTTTAAAATGACCAATGAATGACATTTCAACAAAGAGAAATGTTAAACACAAAAAGTTATCATAGACTTCAGTGGCCAACACTGACTGAGGACCCCATTAATAACAAACAATATTGCATTTTATTTACCAGATTACAGTATATTTTTCCATATAAAATAAGTTATTATATGGTATTTGTATAAAATAGGAAAAAGTGAATTGCATATAATTTCATGATTGTGAAGCAATAAAATCATTTTATTCATTTTGGTTTTATTTATTTTCAAGTATATAGAACAATATAATCAACAATAAATCCCATAAAACATATATTTTATAATGCTATACAATTTTATGTTTATTAGAATTTGAAACAAATATATGTAAATGGTGTATTTCTAAATATATTAAAGCTTCATGGAAATATGGTATCTAAATTAATTGAAAGTTGTTAGATTTAAATTAAAAATACCTAATGTTCCAAATAGAGGATAGAATTTAGGCCCATATTTATAATTGTGTTTGAAATTCAAATTGTGAGATCTCTAAAAGTACACACTTAAACAAAACTTTGCAAGTAATTATTGGCTTTTTACATTATGAATATAAGTTTTATATTCATATGCAATCAAGTAAAACTGGCTAAGAGGATAGTCTTGAAAATGCAGATTCCAGAAATATTTCTTTGAGTATTAAAAGAAGTCTTGCTGTTCTCCATGAATTATATAGTTCAAGTGATGTGTTAATTCTGAGAAATTTCTATGCTTGTTAAGGTTTACTTTTTTATTTAAAATAAGTGTGTGCGCCGGGCGATGGTGGCGCACGCCTTTAATCCCAGCACTCGGGAGGCAGAGGCAGGCAGATCTCTGTGAGTTCGAGACCAGCCTGGTCTACAGAGCTAGTTCCAGGACAGGCTCCAAAGCCACAGAGAAACCCTGTCTCGAAAAAAAAACCAAAAAAAAAAAAAAAATAAGTGTGTGCCCTTGAACTTTGTGCTTTTTAATGTAACTAATCAAACTATCAATTGACATAATAACATTTCCATATATTGCACAAGAGACAACTGTAGCAGAAATACATCCAATTGTCTAGTCCATTTGATACAAGTATTACTCCAGTTTCAGACACTGATAATTGGCCAAGGAACCTATGATACTGCTGCTTGTTTGTTTGTTTATGCCACAACAATTTGCATCTAACATAAATCCTTTGATATTTTGTACATCCCTGTTCCAAAAACTGAATGGCTGCTTTTGCAATTGATTCCTTGATTACAATTAACCAGAGTTTGTCATATATCTGCCACTTTTGCATGTTAATAATAATACTGGGCATTTATACACAGACCAAGGTAATAGGTCTTTTCTAATTTCAGGCAAATATGAAAGGCAATAATAGAGCTAGAACCTGGGCTTGGCAGGTACATTATTATGAATATCATAAGATATTCTGTTGAACCCAAGTTTTGTTGCATCATAAGACCATTTAGTTTTCTCATCTACTCATATCATTTGTCTACTATAGATTCTCTCTCAGGTCTGAGGAAACATCTTGGTTATTAAAGTGGTTTTCCTAGAATTCACTTCTCCAGGACCCTCATAAATGGCATGTTGATATGGCAGTCAACCTGTAATTCCATCACTCAGAAATAAGAGACAGGAGATCTCTAGAGGAAGCTATCTATTTAGCTCTGTGATTGAGCTGTGATTGAGCCCTGTCATTTGAGAGACTCTGCCTCAATGAAAAAAAAGTGAAGAATGATGGCAGAAAACTCCTAATGCCAACCTCAGACATCCACATGTGTACATAGGTATATGTCCACATACATTCTCCACATGCACCAACACTCATGCACACAGACATACATACTTAGTCATATAAGAAACAAACATTTGACTGTGTGTACACATACACACACACATACACAACTCACTCACTATATGAATATATGTTATATGTAAACACACTAATAAGTTAATGCTCTTTTCTGAAGGGAAAGAGAGGTGCAGTCAATCTTGGGGGCAGTGGAGGTTGGGAGTAGCTGGAAGGAGAGTAAAGGGAGAAAATGTTGCTTTGATGTATTGTATAAGAGAATAATCTATTTTTAATTAAAAAAGAAAGAAAAAGAAAAAAATCATATTATGAAAATAATTTTAATGTATGATTTAATTTTTCTTTTTTGGATTTTCATGAAAAAAAAGTGTATTGAACTAGTTTCTGAAAGAAAGCATACTGGAATAAGAATCCTACTGAGATGTCATCTGAAATGACCGAATGTCTTCTTGCTAATATCCATAAAATAAGGCTGATCCGAGGTTCCAGGAAATTAAGCGTGTAACTGTGCCACATTCACTGTTGAAGGAATCAGGGTCCTGACAGATGGAGACTCAGCACCCAGCCTAAAATGGCTTCTCAAGTGAAGTGCCAGTGTCCTGAATGCTGGAACAGCTCTTCTGTGCACACATGAGGCTCTCAATCTTTGCTATGAGGGAATAGTGATCCTTGCATTTAATTGTTTCACATAAACAGCCTGTTGTGCAGTTAGACTGATATTTTTAGGAAAGAAATACCAGCATATATTATAAAATTAATTGCCCATCAACAAAAATGTGGACTTATTCCCTTTTTCGGAGAGTGTTTTTCCTGCTATTCAATAAACTTTAGAGCTGCATGTCTCAACTGTTTTTAAGAATAAAACATGAACATTTAACTTACAATTTATATTTCTCTATAGTATCAGAGTCAGTCAGCGGTGGGTAAAATCATCATGTCAATAAAAATTATTTCATTCCATTTAAATGTAATTATTGTAGCATTTAAAATATATTTGCAAATTTTTATGACTATGTTTCACTATTGTTAGTTTTTAAAATTTATTGAATCTCCTTTCTAATATATATTTTATGGTTTTCCTCCCTTTATACATTACATACTTGAATTCCTTCCAGAATAAACAGTGTTTCTTTATTTGCAAGTTTAATTGCTTGACTGTCTTGTGAAGGCTGAAATGGGTTCTGAATTTACTGACTGATTAACTTTCAGCCAGTATATACCCATGGTTAGAAGAAAACCTAAAAGTCCTATTTAAGAAGTGATCATTGTAGGATTACATTTTTTAAATTATGGAGAACCTCCTCATATCCTTGAACTTATGAATATTTGGGGGGATATAGTATGTCATATATTAAAAAAACTTCAGTATGTGATACTCTTTCCAGTACATCAAAAACTTGAATAGAGATATAATTCTCTTGTTCCTGAGCCAAGAACAATTTTTACTACAAACAGGAAATACTCCATTTCAGGAACTGAAAACAAAGGGAAGCCCAAACGTGCACCCAGATTAGTAGGACTAAAGTGAAAATGGGATAAAAAACTAAAAACTGAGAACATGTATGTCTTCTATCACAAATATTGAGGAATCATGGCAATGAGCCAAAAAAGAGATAGATATTGAATCACTGTATTCTAACCAATTCTGGGAAGTCACCACATACACTCCAGGTATGAAAGAAGAACAACCAAGGAAAACTCCTAGAAGAAGCAAGTTTCTTAGAATCTCTTCATTCCAAAACAAATATTTCAAACCAATTGTCTTCAAGTATTAAGTCCTCACTATTCAGCACAGGTTGGTTTTGAATTTGTAATCCTCTTGTCTTAACTTTCTAAGAGATACAAATATAGACTTCTATCATGACATTCTTGGAGACTAGATTTTGGTCAGTACCTGTGTTGTTTTGGGAGGTGATGGAAATTAACTACATCTATCCTTTGACACCATGAAACCTGTCTGTATACTAAAGTAAGAGAAGGAAGGATGAGGGCAACGCTAGAGTCAGGAATACTTCAATCTCTCCTGACTGTGTTACATCGCCTAACAGAAATGAAAGTGTATTTTCTGTCCTCACTTTGAACTCCAAGACCTTCAGTTTTCTGTTTTGCGCTTCACTCATACAAACCTGTATCATTCATCTTAAAGTCTATGACTGTGTATTTTAGAGTCAAAAAGCAGAAATTAGGACATGAAGAATTTACATGCAGCATGTTTTTGAGTCATAATTACACAATTCATATTTGATTAAATTTATTTAAAAAACAATCTTTTTTATAAAATTATTCTAGTTTCCACTCCTTCCTCACCTCCAGTGTCACCCACTTTCCTCCAGCCCCAGCTCCCATCCACTCCTCAGAGAGAATGAAGCTTCACAAGGTGAGGCAACAAAGTCTGACACATCACTTTGAGGCAGGATCGAGCGACCCCCCCCCATCTCCATGCCCAATATCTAGGCTGAGTAAAGTATTCCTCCAAAAACAGTGAACTCCAAAAAACTAGTTCAAGCAGTAGAGACAATTCCTGGTTCCATTGCCAGTGCACTCATTGGCTGCCCAAGCCACACAACTGTCACAGATATTCAGTGTTCCTGGCTTAGTCCTCTGTCCTATGGAGGTTCCGTCACTATCAGTCCAGAGTCAGTGAGTTCTCACTAGCTCAGGTCAGCTGCTTCTGAGGGTATCCCCATTATGGTCATGACACTTTTGCATATATTATTCCTTTCCCATTCTTGGACTGTTCTCTTGATGTTCAGTAGAGTACTTAGTTTTGGATCTCTGCTTTGTTTCCATCAGTTACCGGATGAAGATTCTATGATAACAATTAAGGTAGTCATCAATTTGATTATAAGAGAACACTAGTTCAGGCACCCTCTCCACTAATTCTTAGGGTCTTAGCTGGGGTCATCCTTGTGGATTCCTGCTAATTTCCCTAGTGCCCGGTTTCTTGCTAGTCCCATAAAGCCTCCCTCAATCAAAATATTTTTTTTCTTGCTCTCCCTTTCTGTCTTTCACCTATCTCAACTATTCCATTCCCTATTGTTCTCCTCCTCCCTCTCCTTCTTCTCCACTCCGAATCTTATCAGGAGAGCTTGTCTAATAAATTTCCCTTCCCAGAGGGATCCTTGTATGTCTCTTTTAGGCTTCTTGTTGTTACCTAGATTCCCTGGGGTCATGGTCTACAGGATGGTCATCCTTTGCTTTATGCTTAATATCTACTTATGCTTGAGTACATACCATGTTGTCTTTTTCTTGTTGCATCATTTGCATTCAAATTTTAAGATATCAAAGCTTCAATCACCAAAATGAAAAAAAAACAATATATTACAAGGCAGAACCAGATTTAAAGAAAAGCTATTTACAAATCCAGTCTTACAGAAAGTCCTAGAAGGAAAACTCCAATCCGAGGAAGTTATTTGCACCCACAGAAAGAGAAGCCACAGATAACCTCAAACCAACAAACCCCAAAGAAGGGAAACACATAAACACTGCCACCACCAAAAAACCCCAAAACCCTTAGAATTAAACAATCACTAGTCATTAATATCTCTTAATATCAATGGACTCAGTTCACCTATAAAAAGACACAGACTAACAGAATGTAGACAGACATTACCTCAAAATAAAGGGTTGTGAAAAGATTTTCCAAACAAATGGACCTAAGAAAAAAACAAGTGTAGCTATCCTAATTTCTAACAAAATAGACTTCAAATTAAAATCAATCAAAAGAGATTGAGAAAGGTATTTTATACTCATCACAGGAAAAATCCATCAAGATGAAATCTCAATTCTGAGCATCTATCCCCAAAATACAAGAGCACCCACATATGTAAAAATCACATTACTAAAGCTTAAATCACATATCAAACCCTATACACTAATAGTAGGAGACTTCAACACCCCACTCTCCCCAAAGGATAGGTCAACTAGACAGAAACCTAACAGAGAAATAAGAAAACTAACAGATACCATGACTCAAATGAAATTAACAGACATCTACAGAACATTCACCGAAACACAGAAGAATATGCCTTCTTCTCAGCACCTCATAGAACCTTCTCTAAAGTTGACCACATAGTCGGTAACAATGCATACTTCACCAGATACAAAAAAAAATGGACCAACTGCTGTATTTTATCGAATCACCATGTCTTAAAGTTAGAATTCAACAATAACACAATAACACTAATTGCAGAAAGGCTCCAAAGTCATGGTAATTACACAATTCTTAACATGTTGTTTGGTACAGGTAGTAAAGATTTGTACAGATTAAAATTTGGTCTTCATTACATAAGAGTGAAGGAAACATTTAAACAGGCGACTCTAAATGGCATGTAGTAACAAGAAACTAGGTTTTATAGGTTAAGAATTAATGAAAGGTACATCAAAGATTGGATAAGTTCCCTCACCAAGATATCTAAAACTTGTTTCAAGAATCTCGGTGTATTCCACATTAAAAGATAAAAGATACATTCTAGATGTGGTTATTTTAAGGACCAGAATAGACTGACAACATAGTTTGTGATGCTTAATGGTAGTATGATGTTTACAAATGAGTACGTTTACAGAAGATGTCATACAGAGAGCAAGGTCACAGACATGATGAGTGTTTGCCTTTGATGATTATAAAGGATGCCATAATCCAAGGACTGTGGACAGACTCTCGCATCTAGAAAAATCAGAGAAATGAATTCTCCTGCATCTTCAGAGACATAGGCTCTTAATAGTTAGTACTGGGAAACCCATTTTGGAATCCTTACTTCCAGATTGCAAACTGTTAAGTATATATAATTGTTAGGAAGTATATTGTAGCACTTTTGTGGAAGTGATAAAATCATATATTAAGTGGGAGAGAGAAGGATAATCCTGATTTTTATATTCAAATATACAGTGCTCAGAAAAACCTGTAGAAAATGCTTAATGCTGCCCTTTCATTCTGTGTTAAGTAAAGCTTGGAGACAATTATTTCAATTTTTTGAAGGAGTCTTGATAATTACATATAAAACAAGAAGTAAAAATAGTAGTCTATGATTTCTGTAATGGCATGAAAGGAGATGAAACTCAAAAGCAGAACTGTTTTAAAAGAAACTCCACTGTCTCCCATCACACTTGTACGGTGGAAAGAGAGCCACCTCCAATATTGAAATGCTCTTCCAATGCTCTTATCAGGAGAAATGAAGAACACACCATGCAAAACAGAGTCATAGGCTATTCTTTATCTTCTAATGGACCTAGAACATATTCAGTCACTTCGAGTTGTAAGGAACCTAGTATCATACTATGTTCAGGATAGGTAGTAGAAAAGGATAATAAAATTTTTATGGTGAGAGAGCACCAATTTGCATAAAAATAATAGCATTCTTTGATATCTTGTTGAGTAGAAGTATGTAGTAAGAGTTTAGTGCAGTCACTGGAAAAGACAGTTAGGGACAACTTCCACTGTACCATAAAGAAAAATGGATTCGGTAAGCAGTATTGTATGTGTATGTGTTGGGGGTGTGCAATGCATTTATTCAAATGTTTATACATATTTATATGTATATATATATCAGTAAACATTTTCTTTTTCAAAGTAGAAATAAGATTATTTCCCTCAGTTACTTAAAAAATCATTTCACCCATGTCTTAGAAAATAACCAATTATGAATTTCAATAATATGCTCAGTTATATATAGTCATGAAACTGGAAGGAAAACCAAACATCTCTTCTTATTTCCCACAGTATAAGACTCTCAATTAGTGATAAACCCACCATATGCTGGTATCCTTCGTTTTAGCTTAACTCCTATTGTGTCAAATTTATACAAATAAATTGAATTTTAATTTTACAGACCATATGTTGAGTTAAACTTGGAATCTCCATGGAGTCCTCCAATAAGATAAATATTCAAATTAGTGAAGTGAATTCTCACAGTGTAACCCCTACCTCTCCTCACTGCCTATGCAGCCATTTATATCTATAGCGGCATATAAAATAGACATCATGAAGTCTGCGCACTGCCAGTCACATTGCCCTAATTAGTGTGAAACATCTAATGTAAATCATACCTCAGCTAAAAGTCTCACTCTGTAAATAAGTTCACAGTATTTAATCAAAATTCTCTGGTATGGAAATTCAGAATATAAAGAAAGCCTTAAAAGCCACTTCCTGAAGACTTAAAGGTTTTCATCCTCAATTTATAGATCCATCTCTGGGAGTAAGGAGAGTGAAAGAAGTAATTACTTTGAATGAATGAGCAGGCCGTTATTTCAGTAACTGCGCTGGTGACCTCAGTTTGCTGACATCTTGCATGCAATTGATTTAAGAGATCTTTGGGTTTTGTTGTGATTGTTGCTGTTGTTGTTTTATGAGGAGGATGAAATAAAGAAATCTAGCAGAGTGAAGGCTTTCATAAAGAACCCCAATTGGGCATAAAATAAAAGCAGTCTTTGGGCTTACTCAACAATATGTATTTAAAAAGTCTGAGGTTTCTTTTTGATGAAAATAATATATTTCACTCACTATAAAATCTGTTGCCATTATGAAGAGAACACAACTCTCAGAATGTTTCTGCATAAGAAATAACTGTATAAGTTATTTCTACATAAAGCCCAATATTCATGAAAACTGTTTTGCCACTTAAGGATTAGAGATATGGGTACTACGAGAGTATGGACAACTTGGGACAAGTTCTCCCGCAACAATCACAGTGCTGAGCACTTCATGATCCTCTCCAGGAGACCCCTCTTATCAGAAAGCAAACGCCTCCAGTGTTTCAATGTCACTGAAGTCAGCAGAGCTCAGGAAAGTATAACATCCGAGTAGCCTATCCTGATTCTGACTTTATAGACTCTGAAAATCAAATAAGAAACAAATGAAAACAATATGAGTATCAACTAGCTCATCGTAAAATGATAATCTACAACCTCTGTTAACTATTTGAATTTTCCTTCATCTTTATAATTTTGGATATTGGTGTGATTTCTGTTAATACAAAATGAAAGAGAATTGATGATAATAATTTTTTAGTATAACTAAATTTATAAACGCCTTTAAATTATGAAAAGATTATTTCTCAATGGGGAATTAATAAACTAATTGTTTAAGTTTATGCTCAGTAAACTTCACTTTTAAGACTCTGAAGTTTCATAGCAAAGGCATTTATGGTCTAGTGATAGTCTGGTTATCTGTCCGCTATCAGAGACTGATCAAGGCTACGACTGATAACAGCTTCCTGTAGCTGTGATTTCCTGAACACACTGACTACCACATATCACCAGCCTGAGCAAATCTTCAAAAATCAACATTTTATTTCTTCTGACTGTGCATCACTTTGATGTGGAAAAGCTGAAAAACTATAAATCAGAACATCACAAATTTAAGAACATCTGCACATTGCATCAGATGCATAAAAATAAAAAAGGATCTGCATGGTCCAAAAGGCAGAGCTATATGTTGTGTTCTTAATGTCTTTCTTGATCTACCGTCACTCATCTCCCTGCTAGTTTGCTCCTAGAAATTGTTTGTTATATAGTTTCACCTAGGTTCTCATGGCTTTGAACTACTGGATGAACAAAGAGCTCTTAGCTGACTTAGGAACTAGGACTGATAACAACTTTATGTAACTATTTTTTCCTGAATGTGCTGGCTATGTTCTTTTACTTAACCTGCCTAGTTATGTGTAAAAGTATTTTTTCTTAAACACAACTTAATTACTACTTGAGGGTACCATCTGTTGCCTTGTGGTGTTTAGCAGATACAGCTGTTTGGATGTTGTTGCAAGAAAATGTGGATGAATATATGTGTATGTGTGTCTGCGCAAGAAGATAAATGTGCATGCACATTTGAAGTTGCTTGGGATCGGAATTCCGGTTCTCATACTTGCAAAGAAAATATTTTAGTAACTGAGTCAACTCCCAAAACCTAATCATATTCTTGATATTTGTAGTAGTAGATCTGGAATGCAATCAGCAAGTATTTTAGTGAAACTCAAGAATGATGTGAAGATGGCTGTGAAATATATTACCAAGCAATTTTAAAAAGTTATACTTTATTTTTTTAAAGAATGATTGCAAGGAGAACTGTGACTTATGGCAATACTCTGCACCCAAAGATCATGTGCATCTCATGTTGAGATGTTTCAGTATGCTAGTGCAAAGAATATGGATAAATGGGATATCTTCCAGTATGCACACCATAAAATAAAAAAAAAAAAACCTCACCTTCATTTTCATTTGTAGTATGCAATTTCTCATTGTTGGATGGTAATAAATTCTTGTTTGATGAAAATACCATATTCTTCCTTCTCTTGGTTCTGAGGTACAAATACATCGTAGCACCATTCCAGTATTAGGGATGTCTTTATTTACTCTTCACTATTTACTTGAGACTCATAGCTTTGAAAATTTATGAGTGCTTGGTCAAGTATACACAATGAAAAAACAAATTTACAGGAAGTGAAGGAACACAGAGCACATGAACTTTTGTGAAGGCTCAGCTGCATGTTGAATTTGGATCAACTCTGTTTTTGTCAAAGTTTATAACTATTTACAAACTTCTTAAGATGCAAAGACAAGACACATGCATTTCTGCATTTATTATTAAATGTCTGCACCTGTATCTTTGAGGTGAACTTATCAGTTCTATCTCAGAGGGTTATGACCTACAAAGAAGATCATGATATTTGTCTACCTTCTAACCTAGCAACTGGCTGTCTCCAACTTAAGACTCGGTCATATAGAGAACTTTCTTTTACCAGAGTCTCCCCACTTTTTGTTCTTCACATATTTTCTTTTCAAACTCAATTGCAGTTTTGAAAAACAGACTGACACCATTTGAGGCAGACATTTTTTTTTTTGTTTTGTTTCTTTGTTTTTTTTTGAGACAGGGTTTCTCTGTAGCTTTGGAGAGAGGCAGACTTCTTTTGGGGGGCACTTTTGTTTGAATGCTTAAACAGTTTCCATACAGATCACACTGAAATAAATTCTTCTGCTTGAAGTTGAAAGTGGCCTGTAAATTCCAAAATGATATTTTTAATTCTAAGTAACATTAAAATAGCATATGGGACACCATTATGTACTTATACATCGTCTTTATAGTACTGTTCTTAATTTGATCTCATTTTAACTTATTTATTCTCATATTTGAAATTAAAATAAAATTACACAAATTTCTCCTTTTCCTTTCCTCCATAAAAACCATCTCATGTACCCACTCCTCAAATTCATAGTCCCCCTTTTCTTAATTATTGTGTGTATGTTTGCTCTCAAGAATGATGTGAATATGGCTGTTAGATATATTACCAAGCCATTTTAAAAAGTTATACTTTTTTTTAAATGATTGCAAGGAGAACTGTGACTATGGCAATACTCTGCACTCAAAGATCATGTGCAGCTCATGTTGAGATGTTTCAGTATGCTAGTGCAAAGAATATGGATAAATGGGATATCTTCCAGCATGCACACTATAAAATAAGGCTTGTATTTATCTTATGTCAGAGCTGACTACATGATATTGAAGAGCCAGTTGTAAGATACTTCCTTTAGAGAAGATTGTTTTTTCCTCCCCTCATATCATATTGTTTAATTTTACTATAGTTCTTGTATAGGATTGGTACTCTATGTGACTTCTTCCATGTTAGCATGTGTGTTGGTGTCATTCCTTGTCTTGTTTTGTTTAGGTAACCATGTTCTTGAGGCTTTATTGGTGTAGTTTCCCTGGCATTTCTAGCAGAGACGGTCTTACAGGAGACATCATGTTTTCCTGGAACTTACAATCTATCAACACCCTATGCAATGAGTTTTGGTGCATTTGTATTGTAAATGTGTCAGTTAAGACTAACTACCTCACTTTAACCTGTTTTCTGCATTTTGATAGATGGTTTTTCTAATGGTCTCTGTCTGTTGATAAGAGAAGTTTCTTTACTTAGAGATAAGAATTACAGTTATCTGTGATTAAAATCATAGAAATTTGAAATGCAGTTAAGAACACCCACCCACTGAGACAGTGGGGCCGATCTATTGGGAGCTCACCAAGGCCAGCTGGACTGTGACTGAAAAAGCATGGGATAAAACCGGACTCTCTGAACATGGCGGACAATGAGAGCTGACGAGAGGCCAAGGACAATGGCACGGGGTTTTGATCCTACTTCATGTTCTGGCTTTGTGGGAGCCTAGACAGTTTGGATGTTCACCTTCCTAGATCTGGATGGAGGGGGGAGGACCTTGGACTTTCCACAGGGCAGGGAACCCTGACTGCTCCTGGGACTGGAGAGGGAGGAGAAGAGGAGTGGGAGGAGGGGGAGAGGGGCGGGAGGAGGGGGAGGGAAATGGGAGGCGGGGAGGAGGCGGGAAATTTTTTTTCAATAAAAAAAATAATAAAATAAGTAAAAAAAAAATAATAATAATAATAAAATTCAGCTAAAAAAAAAGAGAGCTACTGCTTACAGGCAAGATATAAGAATGACCACTGAACCCATTGTGTTACTGTTTATAGGTGTCATTGTGTCAAGTTTATAGGTGTCATAGCTGTGTAGGCCTGTTAGTTGCTTCCCTCTAAGGAAGCTTATGCTTTCATAGCAGTTTTAAATCGTATTTATCCTTGCTTGATTTGATTTTTTATAAAACATTAACAAACAAATACAACAACATGTAAATGAGTTCCATATACAACATTTCTCTTCAGCCCTGCCCAGCTTTAACTAACTAGGCAGCCCAGATTCACCTCTTTTTTGGGGGGTGGGTAGGCTAGGTCATTTTATCAGCTTTATTAAGGTAGAGTTGTCATTCAGTAAATGGCACATATTTAAAGTTTGTACAGTAATTTTGACATGGGGTTATAAAATCAACATTAGACTCACCCATAAAGATAAATATAGCTAGGCACTGGATGTGTAGCTCAATAATAAAGCATGCACTGCATAAGGACTTGGAGTTATCTTCTCCACAACATAAGAAACAGATTCATCTCTTTCTTTTCTCCCATTCCCTTTCTTCTCTCATCCCCATTCTATTTCTTGTGCTTTCTTTGACTCATTCTTGTTTTTATATCATCACTAATTTCAGTGGATGTTAACTTTTATGTAGAGCAGTATGAAACTGCCAAAGTGATGGAGTCAGGTAAAATCAAGAAGCAAGTTATTTTTTTTTACTACCATAGTTAATTTCAATAGTAGTACAGTCATATAAAATTTAAGAGTAAATGAGTAGACTAGTATTTACTGTGACTAGGACATTGCTAAGTTGTCTTGGCTGATTCTGTTCTATAACTGTATCTTCTCTTTTCATAATAATAGTTTGAGTTAGAAAAATAATTCTATAGTATCAATAAAAATCTGTCAGGATGACGTTTAAGGGATTTTCAAAAGACATGCTTGCAAAACTTTAAACATAAAATGTAAATTGTTTAGCAAAATTGTAATACACCCATATATGTAATTTATATACCTAGATGCATCTAACATAATATTAGCATATTAAGCAATTCAAAATTCAAACAAATTTATGCAAAGTTGAAACATTTTAAATTTTTAAAATATCCATAATTCAAATTTTATACAATTTGTTCTGTGATTTCATAAGTAAATTTTACTTATGTTTTAACAAAATGCTTGTCATGTTTAGATACATCTTAAAATTCTGTTGTGTTCTTTGCCTGGGATATGCTACAATTGTTGTCAGCATCATGTTCAATTCATTCAGATTTTTGCCTTTTCTGGTGTTTTGTGGCAGCCTGCATTCCTATGATGGTTCCTTCCACCTTTTGAATGTTCGCAAAAAACAAACAAACAAACAAACAAAAAAAACAACTCTACCTTTCTTTATGCATTCTTTTCCTAGTTTAGTCCTCCTGTGACTCGAATGTCTGCCAAAATTTCCAATTTTAAAAGAACCTGTGATGATGCTGATGTCACTGAAATGACCCCAGGACAATTTATACTCAAAAATTGTAATATGAATAGGCTGACAAATTCAGTTTTCTGTGTTCGAAAACTGAATGTGTAAGATTTTAGTATTAAAAGAGCTTAAATTGCTTCTTTTATGTTTTGGAGATTGTAATTACACTCCCCTTTCTTCCCTTCCAAATCCTCCCATATATTACTCTCTCTTTCTCATATATATGTATAGATAGATAGATATAGATACACATACACACACATATATAATTTCTAAAAGGAACATGCTCACATAATGTTACTTATATGCCCAATACAATGATACCTAAGGCCCAAGAACTAGAGGGGAAGAGGGGGCAGAAAGATTGTAAGAGTCTAAGGGTCAAGGGGATTGCTCTAAAATTCTAGAAACACTTATAAGCTGTCACCAACATGACAATCTAAACATGAGCCGAACAAAGCAATCAACAGACAGGGAAACTCTAGGAGTCCTAAACTATACACAAATAAAAATTTCAGGAAACAAGTAACTAAGGAATGCTGACAGTGGGAGAAATAGTCTTCCTTAGACTTTTTTTTTTTTTTGGTATGGTCATTGTGCTTATCTCACAAGTTATAGCTGCCATTTTCAAACATTCCCATCATTTACATTTAACTCTAAGCAAGAAGATGACTACTAATTTCAATGTAGTTCATAAATTGAACCATAAGTAAATAGCAGATGTGAAGAATTTAAGTGCAGTAGTAAACTATTATGTGCCTTAGCCTTTTCAGTTTAAGAAATAGAATGCTTTGACTCTTGTGTGATGGCACGGGCAAGATGAGGAAGGAGAATTGCCAAGACTTACAGTTCACCTGCAATCACAGTAACATTTAAGCATAAACAGAAAACAAAATAAAAATAAATATTGTACTGTAAGGATAATTAAAGCTTATTATATAGCTATGCCAAATCACATATCTCTAAGCTATACATAGTTAGAAACAATTATGTGGTAAATTAACTAGTACATATATTATTTGTATTTTATTTTTAGTGCATGCATATACAAATTTTAGAGTCTATTAAGTTGTTAATTTCTATGTATTTATCCATGGTAATTTACTTTAAATAGCAAGATTTTCTGGATTTATTCATAATGATATTCATAGACATGTTCAATTTACTTCATGGTTGTAGGTTTTATATGTGAAGGAATTACAGCTTGTTCAGTTATTCTACATTTATTCATTTTTGACATTTTCTTATTCACTTACTAACATGAACAAAATAACTATCTCAGTGAATGGCTTTCTCTGATGCTAAAAATAAAGATTCCATAGAGACAATATCTATTATTATTTTGGACTAATGAGTACCTAATGTTATTTAATATCCTTGACAGCATTTGGATGGTAAAACTTCATATGAAATATATTAGATATGAATTTATCCTGGGACTATAATTTGGTTTTATATTTTATGTAATGATGCCAAAATACATTTTGCATGTTTAACTAATTAGTATGTTATCACGTGTGGAATATTTATTTATATACCATTCCTATGTTATTTAAATAATTTACCAATTATCATATACTCATTTTGACATTTTCAACTATTATAAACACATGTCTTTCTTTCAAAGCTTCATCCTACATTGTCATCTCTAATTAAGAAAAAAAGTTATTTTCTCTCATCTTGTTTGACTCTAAAGATTCAGTGTTTTGATAATTACTCAAACCTTACAAAACAGAAGAGATATAAAATGTCTCATCTCACTAAACACATCAATCAAGAGAAATTTTGTTGCCAGCATTGTGTGTGACTGTGATTTGTGGGGAGATAAGAAAATGATAATTTGAAATAAGAAGAAAATATAGATATTATCTATTAGTGTTTTCATGGTATAGGACAAAGAATTCTATTTTGTAAATTCTTTGGTTGAAGTAGTCTGTGTGACAGTTTCTGCTTTATCTGTCAACGTTGTTATCAGTGAACAGATTAAAATGGCCAACAGTTTGCTCAAACTCAAAATGTTTGTATAGTGGATAAAATTTATAATACAAGAATGAAAAGTAAAAAAGAGAAAAACAAAGATTGGACACCTTTTCCAAGAAGATTTGCACTTCAAGACAGATAAAATGGGGGAGGCTTGAAGTAAAAGAATAAATGAAATATCCAAGGATATTTCAAATGCAAAGTATAAATAATATAAGAAAAGATAAAAGAGCCTCAATTGCAATGAATTTCCCAAGAAAGTCTTCATAATATCTAATGTTTATGAATAGAGGTTAAACTCAGGAACAATGAGATATGTACTATCTCAGTGAATTGCATCAGTTATGCCACACAAAGCTTTTGATGACATTGTGTCAGAAATCAGAAAGAGTTGTCACCTGAGTATTTCTGTATTTCTGGAAAGGAGAAAGGATTTCCATTTGAGAGTGAGCCAGAAGGCAAACAGTAGGTAGTTGAGAAAATAAAAATTATTTTTATAAAGTATTATGGAAAATGAAAAAAATGATCAGAGCAGAGAATTATTGTTGCTCGTGGTGAATATCCCCATAGGGCTTGAAGAACATGACTTTGTGGAGGCCATTATCTGACGGCATTGTCATTTTCACCAGTAAGATTCATTTGCCCAAAAAATGAAATACAAAGAAAGCAAGTAGAACTGGCTTTACTATTTGTGGATTTAGGGCAGAATTCCAAAAGCATGAAAAGTATCGTGTAACTATCTACACAAACCTGAAGAAATTGGTAAGGCTTGTAAGCATATGCAAATGAAAACAAAACACAGACTTATTTCTAAGAAGGCCTAGAAGATTAGAAAAATACAAATACATATTTTAATATAAGTTTGATTATCCTCACTATTGCTTTGCTTGCTTTCTTTATTTTGTTTGAGAAGTCCTTCTGACAGAAGATCAGACCAACTATACTCGTAACTTTGACCTTTTCGGAACTTCCTTTAGATATATTCAAGATCATACTGCCAAAAGTACATAACAAAAGACAACATGATTTAGAAAGTCATTTTCTTCTTTGATTGACAAACTCTCAGAAATATAAATAGGATTCATTTAAGCTTTCACATTTTTGAGATCAAATATATGCTTCACTGTTTAGCCATGTATTCTTTTCGATGTGTGTTCTTGTTTTCCTCTTGACCCCTTTGCTTTGTAGAATTTTACCTTGTTAAGGTGGTGTTTACATACTCATTTAAAGAAACATGTCAATGTTGGAAGTATCACAAAGTTTGTTTGAAGACACAATCATGTCGGTGATGGGAGGGTACAACTAATTTCACTGATAGGAAGTGATGTGAGAACAGGTTTTACCAACACTATTATTTTGGAGTCATTGTCTGGATGCTAATAAGTTGCCCATAGAATTGTCCTTCTGCTCTTATACATCAGATATCAGAATATCATCAAATATAATTTGGGGGATTAAAATAGAAGAGATCATTGTATTTTTTTGCTATTTTCTCAGATTCTAGGCTATATATTTAAACAAAGTACTTAATAAATTTCAATTACTCTGCCGTAAAAAAGAAAGTCTTCTTGCTTCTATTTTATATCTCCATTCTTCCTGCAGATTAGGAAACATTCAGTCTTTTTATCCAGAGGCGCATTGCTCTCAGTATATTGGGCATGCAAGGTTATCTTTAAAATCCCCTGTAAGTCTCCTAAATTAATGTTCTGTGTAGTGCACACCTGCCAGCTTTGATACAGTTATGGGATTAGGCGTTTTTGAATGATATTTGACTCTGAAGGTTGTTTGCATGCTGCTACCAAATCTGGCTATATCCCAGCTCTGGCCTCTTCCAATTCATAAAGAGCTTTTTGTGAACCCAGTAAATGCATGTAATTTTATAATTATCATACCTAGAAACTGCCTTTACTACAGCTTGGCACTTTCTTACTAATAAAACTGTTCTCCCTGTAATTTACTTTAATCAATTCAGTACTAATCACAAAATTTCCTTGGAGGTGGGCTTGGCAAAATGGAGGAGTATTCATTATACGTTTTAGTCTTTGAGAAGCCCTGAGTTAATAAACAAAGTGTGTATTTACTTTTGGCGTATTGAATTAGATGTTATATTAGGCAAAATTCTGCATCCATATGTTGTAACAGGTTATGACCAGATTATTAAATGACAACCTAAATTGATTTCATGATGTAAGAAATATAGTAAGGTATTGTGTTAATAAACTTAGTGTACCATTTAAAAAAAGTTAATGTTTTAAAATAGGCACTGAACATAAATGATAGTAATGTTTACCTTATACTTTGTGCGCCTTTCCTGAAAAAAACACCATCCATAATTTCATAACGAGGCTTATTACTTTTGCTGTGTTTTGTAACTTAATAAAGCATTGTGCTTTTCTGTACTAATTAATTTTGTTACTTTACAATTTCACTTGTGTATAATACATATTGTCTCTCCAATTTTTAAAAAGTTTAGCTCAAATAATTCATATATCTTAGTTTCTAATAAAGGTCTAACTTCATCTTTAGTATTCTGCATCATTCAACTGTAGGCCAATACTTCCAAAATTAATATGCATATTCAATCAATACTGTGAAGCATTTAGATGAGGGAGCATTCTATATTATAATTTAGGATAGAAACCTATTTAAGTACATGAAAAGGTGCTGAAATTGAACGTATGTTCTTACAAATGGGGACATTTATATATGTCCTGGCCTCCTTTATCGAAGCAGATGGCAGCATCAAAAAGAAGGTGTTGATTGCTTCCCTCATATTTTCATTCAACTAGGTTGAATACATCCCTGTAAACTTCCCTTGGACATATTCCCATTACCTTCAACTGACAGCAACAAGTTTTCCGGTGTGATTTTCTTCAAATATCTAAATTGTGTTTACTTTCTATAAAGACGTACTTGCCATTAGTATTACTAAGTACAGAGCAGAAAAACTAATACTTAAAGTATTATAAAAGGTAATGTATTTATTTCAAGTAAGGTATCAATAATTGGTTGAGACTAAGACCCAAATGATCCATGCTACCATAATACATGAGTAGAATGTTTGGGGGAATAAAATAATTCTTTGCAAACACATAGAAGTATCATGTATCCCAGGTTGTGAAGGTTTTCAGAAGTTTAATGAAGACAATAGGTCTTGGAAAATCTCCACACTAGAGACCAGGTAAGTCACATGTTGATAAACATTAAAGGATAAATAAGAAAAGATACAAAAACACAAATGCAATAAGTAGTTATATTCAGTTTTACTTTTGTTGAGATATATTGTAATTCATTAAATCAATAAAGAGTTCTCAATGTATTTAATTTAATATTGAGATTTGAAGAGGTATGGAGAGAGTGGACAGCCTTGTCGTTTTCCTGATTTTAGTGGGATGGCTTTGAGTTTCTCTCTGTTTAATTTGATGTTAGCTGTCAGCTTGCTGTAAATAGCTTTTATTATATTTAGGTATGACCCTTGTATCCCTAATCTCTCCAAGACTTTAATCATAAAGGGATGTTGAATTTTGTCGAATGCTTTTTCAGCATCTAATGAAACGATCATATGTTTTTTTTTTCTTTCAGTTTATTTATATGATGGATTACATTGACAGATTTGCGTATGTTGAACCAGCCCTGCATCTCTGAGAATGTTTGAATTATAAATTATAAACTTAAAATTCCATGATGTTGTAACTGAAGAAGAAATTAAAGAAAAATTTGAAAATGAATTGCTTATATAATTTTTAAGCAAATATTTTGTTTTGTTATTCTGTTTTGAGATAAAATCTTTCTATACAGCAGAGGCTGACCTTAGACTCTCCCTCATCCTTTCTCTGTTTCAACCCTGCTCTGATTAGAAGCTTAAGGCACCATGCCCAATATTAGTATTTTGCAATCATACTAATTTCCCAGTCCAGTAGGATATAACATATGCATTGTGTTCATAATATCACACTCACTGCCTCTTCAGCAATGATTACTCATTTCTGAAAGTGCATATATATTTCTAAAAAATAAAGATTATAGCTTGACTTAATTGAAGCTTTTTTTCATGTTGCATTATGTATGTTCATGCCTCTGCTACTCAAGTACACATGAGTACATGCATCTTCCAAGTCCAAAAGAAAAGAATAAATCCCCTGGATTTGGAGATACAGAAGTTTTGCTCAATAACAGTATACTGGAATCTGGACTCAGATACCCAACAGGAGCAGCAAACGTACCTAACTCCTGAGTTTTCTCTATGGCCTGTAGAATGAAGTCTAGTTGTTAAATCACTCATTACCCTTTAATTCTCACAGATGAAAGCTATTTGGGTCTTGTCTTTCTCTCTAATAACAGCTTACAAGATTTGTTGTCAGGTTGTTACTACATGGTTTTGAATTTACTAAATGTAACTCTAGAGTACAATATTTTAAAAAATATCACTGCCTTATATGGTAGCTTCACCATGGGATGTGAAGTGAGAGATCCAAATCACAGAAAGGCTTAAAAATCTTCTAATGAGCACTTATCAAAAAGAGTTTGTTAGTATGATGGGACTGGAAAACATTCTCTAATTTATCTTAGCTCTTTCTATCCTCTGTTTAAGAAACCTGCATGTAGGGAGTCACAGGTTCTTGATCACTGGTACATTGTGGAGCTATATTCAAATGGTGAGAAACTCAGAGAACAAATAGTAGAAATGACAATTTGGAGTAAATATTTAAAGGTCACATTCTAACATTTATTTTTGGATTATGGCAAGTAGGAAGACACTGGAAACCCGTGAAGAGAGAGGCACTGTGAATAGTCAATTTAGAAATATGTGCAAAATGTAGTAAGCAAAGAGGAAGTGAAAATTTTACAAACCTGTAAGAAAGATGAGAAACTCGGGAAGGAATAGATGAAAACCTACCAATAAAGAACTCTAAAATGTCACAGAGGGCACACCAAAAAAGCTTCAGATAAATTTTAATCTCAGGAATGTTTGAGCTTGAATCAGAGACTTTTTCAGTCATATCCTCTGTAGTCACTGACAGGTGCCATAGTGTGAGTCGTGTTAATAATAGAAGCATGTTTCATTTTTTATTTTTGGAGACAGAGTCTCATATTGTAGCCCAGGTTAGTGTGAAATTCATGGATAGCTATGCACTTTAGCCTTCCTACTGTAGGAGGTGCCCTTCTTACACCAAACTGGCTTTTTATTGTGCAGGCAATGATTTTCTTACAAAATACTATATATTCTTTGGTTAATATATATATCTATATATCTATATATCTATATATGCCTAAAACTTGGAAAACATTATTATTATTATTTTCTTTTAAACATATCATCAATAGTACTAATATAGTATCAATTAAACCATGTTAAGAACTGTGAAAAAGCCGGGCGGTGGTGGCGCACGCCTTTAATCCCAGCACTCAGGAGGCAGAGGCAGGCGGATCTCTGTAAGTTCGAGGCCAGCCTGGTCTACAAAGGGAGTTCTAGGAAAGGCTCCAAAGCTACAGAGAAACCCTGTCTCAAAAAACCAAAAAAAAAAAAAAAAAAAAAAACTGTGAAAAAGTGATGAAGATTTTGCATTGTTTTGCAAAGAAAATCTAGCTTTGTAGATTCAATACAAATTGAACATTTAATCCAGTAGTCCTCAGTTTGTGGGGTGTGACCGAGATCCCTTGACAAACTTCTACCTTCAAAATTATTTACATTATTTATTCATATATTGAATTATAATACATAGTAGTATCAAAATTGCAGTTATAAAGTAGCAATGAAAATAATTTGGTGGCTAGTGGTCATCACAACATGAAAAACTGTTTAAATAGTTACAACCTTAGGAAGTTTCAAGACCACTGGATTAGAGGGATAAAATATTGTGCATATGGCTAAAAACTAAGGAGGGAATTGCTGATGTTTTGAAACCAATGTCATATCAAATTCTTTCCACTGTTATGCATATCTCCAACTAATTCTGTAGACAAACATTGCTGACTCAATATTTCCACCTAATTTTGGTGTTGGTTTCTCTCACACAATGAACTAAAAAACAGTATATTTGTGTCAAAATTAGCCAGAAAATACAAAATTTCCATATATTCTATTCTCTTACCATGTCTCCCCTCAATTTCTTTTATTCTAACTACTCCTTAATAAACATATTTATTGCTTGAAGTTCTCATACAGTGTATGTAAATAATATCTATTTCTCCCTCCCCTGTGATCCATCCCTATTTTTTCCAATTTACTGTCCTCTTCTGTTCATTTAATTTAATGACCTGGCAGCTCCAACCATTGCTTTCCATATACTGCAGGGTATGGGGCCATACATTGGACCATGGTCATTCTACAAGAAGTTACATCTGTGAAGAAACCTTACTTTATTGAGAAGATATCTGTCAATTGATCTTACTTCATCAGGTACAGGTGGGACTTATGTACCCCTGTCTATTCCATACTAGAAGGTTAGCTACATTAATCTTGTTCGGGCATTCATAGCTATTGTGAGTTCATAGGTGCAGCAGAACTGTCATATCCAGAAGACGCTCTTTGATCCCGTCATCCACTCACTCTAGGTCTTAAAGTTTTTCTGCCCCTCTTTTACGATGATTCCTGAGCCTTGAGGATGGATGTGATATAGACATTGTACATGTAGCTGACTGTTCTACATTCATTTGCTCTCTGAATTTTGATCAGTTGTGAATTTCTTTGTTTATCACTATCCACTGCAGAATCAACTTCTCTGATGTGGCATGAGGCTGCACTACTCTACAGGTAGAAAGATGCAAACTGAACTGACAGTTTGACACTATGTCCATTACCAAAATGTTTAGGAACAAAACCTATGAGGAGTAGGTTTATCTCAGGTACGTATGATCTCCCCAGTGATAAGCTGATAGCGAGATTTAGAGTACATGTATATATTTCTTTCTCTGCAGTAGGATTTAAATCCAGTCAAAATGTGGTTAGTTATCTTCATAATATTCGTGTCATAATTACTTATTTTGACAAGCTAGTCATTAGCAGAGTTCACAGAGTAAAAGTTAGATTAGTCTGTTGATGTACTTTCTTTCCCAGCAGCCTTGATACTAGTATTATGTGAGTTAGTCATCAGGCAGAAAACTTCTCGGTCAGTACTATCCTTTGACCAACATGAATGATGTCTTTAGTAGTGGGGTCTTACCATCAAGTTCTGGTTGCCGCAAAACAATGGACATAGCCTGTGTTGTGTTGAGGGACTCCAGCATATTTCTGACCATCAGCTACTAGAGAGGTATACCACATCTAGCACTGAACATTTTATTTGGCAACCCATGTCTTTTAATATGAGTAAAATTTGCTGAGTATGGAAACAAAATTAAACACTTATGTGAATGTATGTGTGTATGGACATATATAAAGCTCATAATATAAATATCTACACTCGTTTTTCAAACATCCTTATAGTTACTCTTCCTCAAAATGTCCTCCTCTGCCCTACCCTGTGCATCCTGAGCTCAGTGTTCACTTAACCCTCTCTTCTCAATATTCACAACTCTCCTTTTATGACCCATGGTCTACTCTTCACCATCCCCTAACATCTCTCTTCCCCCACTGTTGATGGTCTTTTTCTTATTTTCTGGATACTCTGCATGTTCTCATTTACATGTAGATCTTGTAAGCTCAAATGTGTGTGTGTATATGTGTGTGTGCATGTGTGCTTAGAGTATTTGTTCAAAAATGATAAAAACAAACAAACAAAATACAAAGGTTTTGAATGGCATTTTATAAATTGAGAATTTCATACAATGAGATTTAGGCACATTCACTTCTTCCCCAGCCTCTGACATTATCACACTCCTGCTAACTAGCGTCTAATGAACTTTGAGATTTCTTCTCCTTTTTTTTTCTTTCCTTATTACTCCAGGTTTTATCTGATGTTGGGAGAAGGGACTGTTCTGACATGTAGTTGATATAGTAGAGGGCATATTATTGAAAAAAATTGACTCTTTTCTTCTAGAAGCTTCCAAGTGCCAATAACTCCACAGTTCATCTGGGGATTTCCTTCCTACT